>NC_141829.1:2970396-3097896 GCF_982586985.1 Callionymus lyra
CTTCAGGCTGGAGAACGATACCTGCGTCAGGTGAGTCCACCTCCTCGTCCTGGAGTCACGAGGGTCCAGACGTCAAGGTGTGTCTTGTGTTCCAGGTGCTCGTTCGGATTCGGAGGATTCAACTGTGGCAACTGTGAGTGTTTGAGCGAGAGTCTCCGGCACCTGAAGAAGATTTTAAAGGAGACACATTCGATTTTAAATTCGATTTTAAAGGAGACACATTAGATTTTAAATTATATTTTAAAGGAGACACATTAGATTTTAAATTAGATTTTAAAGGAGACACATTAGATTTTAAATTAGATTTTAAAGGAGACACATTAGATTTTAAAGGAGACACATTAGATTTTAAAGGAGACACATTAGATTTTAAAGGAGACACATTCGATTTTAAAGGAGACACATTAGATTTTAAATTAGATTTTAAAGGAGACACATTAGATTTTAAAGGAGACACATTAGATTTTAAAGGAGACACATTAGATTTTAAAGGAGACACATTAGATTTTAAAGGAGACACATTAGATTTTAAAGGAGACACATTCGATTTTAAAGGAGACACATTAGATTTTAAAGGAGACACATTAGATGTTAAAGGAGACACATTAGATTTTAAAGGAGACACATTCGATTTTAAATTAGATTTTAAAGGAGACACATTAGATTTTAAAGGAGACACATTAGATTTTAAAGGAGACACATTAGATGTTAAAGGAGACACATTAGATTTTAAAGGAGACACATTAGATTTTAAATTAGATTTTAAAGGAGACACATTAGATTTTAAAGGAGACACATTAGATTTTAAAGGAGACACATTAGATTTTAAAGGAGACACATTAGATTTTAAATTAGATTTTTTAAGGAGAGACATTAGATTTTAAAGGAGACACATTAGATTTTTTAAGGAGACACATTAGATTTTAAATTAAATTTTAAAGGAGACACATTAGATTTTAAAGGAGACACATTAGATTTTTTAAGGAGACACATTAGATTTTAAATTAGATTTTAAAGGAGACACATTAGATTTTAAATTAGATTTTAAAGGAGACACATTAGATTTTAAAGGAGACACATTAGATTTTAAAGGAGACACATTAGATTTTAAAGGAGACACATTAGATTTTAAAGGAGACACATTAGATTTTTTAAGGAGACACATTAGATTTTAAAGGAGACACATTAGATTTTTTAAGGAGACACATTAGATTTTAAATTAGATTTTAAAGGAGACACATTAGATTTTAAAGTAGACACATTAGATTTTAAAGGAGACACATTAGATTTTAAAGGAGACACATTAGATTTTTTAAGGAGACACATTAGATTTTAAAGGAGACACATTAGATTTTAAAGGAGACACATTAGATTTTTTAAGGAGACACATTCGATTTTAAATTAGATTTTAAAGGAGACACATTAGATTTTAAATTATATTTTAAAGGAGACACATTAGATTTTAAATTAGATTTTAAAGGAGACACATTAGATTTTAAATTAGATTTTAAAGGAGACACATTAGATTTTAAAGGAGACACATTAGATTTTAAAGGAGACACATTAGATTTTAAAGGAGACACATTCGATTTTAAAGGAGACACATTAGATTTTAAATTAGATTTTAAAGGAGACACATTAGATTTTAAAGGAGACACATTAGATTTTAAAGGAGACACATTAGATTTTAAAGGAGACACATTAGATTTTAAAGGAGACACATTAGATTTTAAAGGAGACACATTCGATTTTAAAGGAGACACATTAGATTTTAAAGGAGACACATTAGATGTTAAAGGAGACACATTAGATTTTAAAGGAGACACATTCGATTTTAAATTAGATTTTAAAGGAGACACATTAGATTTTAAAGGAGACACATTAGATTTTAAAGGAGACACATTAGATGTTAAAGGAGACACATTAGATTTTAAAGGAGACACATTAGATTTTAAATTAGATTTTAAAGGAGACACATTAGATTTTAAAGGAGACACATTAGATTTTAAAGGAGACACATTAGATTTTAAAGGAGACACATTAGATTTTAAATTAGATTTTTTAAGGAGAGACATTAGATTTTAAAGGAGACACATTAGATTTTTTAAGGAGACACATTAGATTTTAAATTAAATTTTAAAGGAGACACATTAGATTTTAAAGGAGACACATTAGATTTTTTAAGGAGACACATTAGATTTTAAATTAGATTTTAAAGGAGACACATTAGATTTTAAATTAGATTTTAAAGGAGACACATTAGATTTTAAAGGAGACACATTAGATTTTAAAGGAGACACATTAGATTTTAAAGGAGACACATTAGATTTTAAAGGAGACACATTAGATTTTTTAAGGAGACACATTAGATTTTAAAGGAGACACATTAGATTTTTTAAGGAGACACATTAGATTTTAAATTAGATTTTAAAGGAGACACATTAGATTTTAAAGTAGACACATTAGATTTTAAAGGAGACACATTAGATTTTAAAGGAGACACATTAGATTTTTTAAGGAGACACATTAGATTTTAAAGGAGACACATTAGATTTTAAAGGAGACACATTAGATTTTTTAAGGAGACACATTCGATTTTAAATTAGATTTTAAAGGAGACACATTAGATTTTAAATTAGATTTTAAAGGAGACACATTAGATTTTAAAGGAGACACATTCGATTTTAAATTAGATTTTAAAGGAGACACATTAGATTTTAAATTAGATTTTAAAGGAGACACATTAGATTTTAAAGGAGACACATTAGATTTTAAAGGAGACACATTAGATTTTAAAGGAGACACATTAGATTTTAAAGGAGACACATTCGATTTTAAAGGAGACACATTAGATGTTAAAGGAGACACATTAGATGTTAAAGGAGACACATTAGATTTTAAAGGAGACACATTAGATTTTAAATTAGATTTTTTAAGGAGAGACATTAGATTTTAAAGGAGACACATTAGATTTTAAAGGAGACACATTAGATTTTAAAGGAGACACATTCGATGTTAAAGGAGACACATTAGATTTTAAATTAGATTTTTTAAGGAGAGACATTAGATTTTAAAGGAGACACATTAGATTTTAAAGGAGACACATTAGATTTTAAAGGAGACACATTAGATGTTAAAGGAGACACATTAGATTTTAAAGGAGACACATTAGATGTTAAAGGAGACACATTCGATTTTAAAGGAGACACATTAGATTTTAAATTAGATTTTTTAAGGAGAGACATTAGATTTTAAAGGAGACACATTAGATTTTAAAGGAGACACATTAGATTTTAAAGGAGACACATTCGATGTTAAAGGAGACACATTAGATGTTAAAGGAGACACATTTGATTTTAAAGGAGACACATTAGATTTTAAATTCGATTTTAAAGGAGACACATTAGATTTTAAAGGAGACAAATTATATTTTAAAGGAGACACATTAGATTTTAAATTATATTTTAAAGGAGACACATTAGATTTTAAATTAGATTTTAAAGGAGACACATTAGATTTTAAATTAGATTTTAAAGGAGACACATTATATTTTAAATTAGATTTTAAAGGAGACACATTAGATTTTAAATTAGATTTTAAAGGAGACACATTAGATTTTAAATTAGATTTTAAAGGAGACACATTAGATTTTAAATTCGATTTTTTAAGGAGAGACATTAGATTTTAAAGGAGACACATTAGATTTTAAAGGAGACACATTAGATTTTAAAGGAGACACATTAGATTTTAAATTAGATTTTTTAAGGAGAGACATTAGATTTTAAAGGAGACACATTAGATTTTTTAAGGAGACACATTAGATTTTAAAGGAGACACATTAGATTTTAAAGGAGACACATTAGATTTTTTAAGGAGACACATTAGATTTTAAATTAGATTTTAAAGGAGACACATTAGATTTTAAAGGAGACACATTAGATTTTAAAGGAGACACATTAGATTTTAAAGGAGACACATTCGATTTTTTAAGGAGACACATTAGATTTTAAAGGAGACACATTAGATTTTAAAGGAGACACATTAGATTTTAAATTAGATTTTAAAGGAGACACATTAGATTTTAAAGGAGACACATTAGATTTTAAATTAGATTTTAAAGGAGACACATTCGATTTTAAAGGAGACACATTCGATTTTAAATTAGATTTTAAAGGAGACACATTCGATTTTAAAGGAGACACATTCGATTTTAAATTAGATTTTAAAGGAGACACATTAGATTTTAAATTAGATTTTAAAGGAGACACATTAGATTTTAAAGGAGACACATTAGATTTTAAAGGAGACACATTAGATTTTAAAGGAGACACATTAGATTTTAAAGGAGACACATTAGATTTTAAATTAGATTTTAAAGGAGACACATTAGATTTTAAAGGAGACACATTAGATTTTAAAGGAGACACATTAGATTTTAAAGGAGACACATTAGATTTTAAAGGAGACACATTAGATTTTAAAGGAGACACATTAGATTTTAAAGGAGACACATTCGATTTTAAAGGAGACACATTAGATTTTAAAGGAGACACATTAGATGTTAAAGGAGACACATTAGATTTTAAAGGAGACACATTAGATTTTAAATTAGATTTTAAAGGAGACACATTAGATTTTAAAGGACACACATTAGATTTTAAATTAGATTTTAAAGGAGACACATTAGATTTTAAAGGAGACACATTAGATTTTAAAGGAGACACATTAGATTTTAAAGGAGACACATTAGATTTTAAATTAGATTTTTTAAGGAGAGACATTAGATTTTAAAGGAGACACATTAGATTTTTTAAGGAGACACATTAGATTTTAAATTAAATTTTAAAGGAGACACATTAGATTTTAAAGGAGACACATTAGATTTTTTAAGGAGACACATTAGATTTTAAATTAGATTTTAAAGGAGACACATTAGATTTTAAATTAGATTTTAAAGGAGACACATTAGATTTTAAAGGAGACACATTAGATTTTAAAGGAGACACATTAGATTTTAAAGGAGACACATTAGATTTTAAAGGAGACACATTAGATTTTTTAAGGAGACACATTAGATTTTAAAGGAGACACATTAGATTTTAAAGGAGACACATTAGATTTTTTAAGGAGACACATTCGATTTTAAATTAGATTTTAAAGGAGACACATTAGATTTTAAATTAGATTTTAAAGGAGACACATTAGATTTTAAAGGAGACACATTCGATTTTAAATTAGATTTTAAAGGAGACACATTAGATTTTAAATTAGATTTTAAAGGAGACACATTCGATTTTAAAGGAGACACATTAGATTTTAAAGGAGACACATTAGATTTTAAAGGAGACACATTAGATTTTAAAGGAGACACATTAGATTTTAAAGGAGACACATTAGATGTTAAAGGAGACACATTAGATTTTAAAGGAGACACATTAGATTTTAAATTAGATTTTTTAAGGAGAGACATTAGATTTTAAAGGAGACACATTAGATTTTAAAGGAGACACATTAGATTTTAAAGGAGACACATTCGATGTTAAAGGAGACACATTAGATGTTAAAGGAGACACATTAGATTTTAAAGGAGACACATTAGATGTTAAAGGAGACACATTAGATTTTAAAGGAGACACATTAGATGTTAAAGGAGACACATTAGATGTTAAAGGAGACACATTAGATTTTAAAGGAGACACATTAGATGTTAAAGGAGACACATTAGATGTTAAAGGAGACACATTAGATGTTAAAGGAGACACATTAGATTTTAAAGGAGACACATTAGATTTTAAAGGAGACACATTAGATTTTAAAGGAGACACATTCGATTTTAAAGGAGACACATTCGATTTTAAAGGAGACACATTAGATGTTAAAGGAGACACATTCGATTTTAAAGGAGACACATTAGATGTTAAAGGAGACACATTAGATTTTAAAGGAGACACATTAGAAAGTCTTGGTTTTGAAACGTAAACAAGATTTTCTTGAAATTTAACTTTCATTTGTTTTCGTTCCAGTTTACAAGCTGATTGCAGTCGTGGTGTCTCCTGCAGGGGGCGCTGTTCTCCTCATCCTCATCATAGCGCTCATCGTGACCTGCTGCAAGTAAGTTGTATATTTATATACACAATAAATAAATATATATTTACACACACGAGGAACATCTACACAAAATGATCGAACAATTAAACATAAAATAACTTTTAATAAATCTTAATTATTTAAATTTGTCTGAAGCTGTTTTCAAGTCAAATGAATGAAAAACAAAGTTGAAATAAAACTGAATAAATATATATTTATAATAATATTATTAAAGTAAACTTTTTATTTAATTCTCCGTTACTTTCCTCCGAGATTTATTTAATGTTTTTTCAATTTTCTTACAATATATTTTTGACATAAAAGCTGAAATCATGAGATTAGAGTTTTTTTTGTTAATTAAAAATATGAAAAATAAGTTTTTGTCTCTAAAGTATTTCTCAAGTTGTCGTCACATCATGTCATTAACGTTAAAAAACTTTTAATGATAAACTGTCATTAAATTCTTTTAATATTTAAATTTCTCTCTAAATGTATAATAAACATTATAAATACTCACATAAAAAAATAAAAACACAAAAAAAATTTCAAACTGTTTTCTTCTTTTGATGAATTTTTGACTTAAAAAATGTAATAAAAAAGGACAAAATAGATTTTATTGACACTTAAATATAAACGAATGTTTGACTGAACTCACGGTTCACGTCACTCTGGCGGAGGAACGTCTCTCAGATCATGTGTTTCTCCTCGTCAGGAAAGACAAGAACGACATGAACAAGATCATCTTCAAGAGCTCAGACCTTCAGATGTCGTACTTGGACCCGAAGAGCAGCAGGATCTCCATGGAGTGGGGAAGAGAAACCATCGAGATGCAGGAGAACGGAAGCACCAAGAACCTGCTGCAGATGACGGACATATACTACTCTGTGAGTACACACTTATACACATATATACTACTCTGTGAGTACATACTTATACACACTTATACTACTCTGTAAGTACACACTTATACACACTTATACTACTCTGTGAGTACATACTTATACTACTCTGTGAGTACATACATATACTACTCTGTGAGTACACACTTATACTACTCTGTAAGTACACACATATATACTACTCTGTAAGTACATACTTATACTACTCTGTGAGTACACACTTATACTACTCTGTAAGTACACACTTATACACACTTATACTACTCTGTGAGTACACACTTATACTACTCTGTGAGTACATACTTATACTACTCTGTAAGTACACACTTATACACACTTATACTACTCTGTGAGTACATACTTATACTACTCTGTGAGTACACACTTATACTACTCTGTAAGTACACACTTATACACACTTATACTACTCTGTGAGTACACACTTATACTACTCTGTGAGTACATACTTATACTACTCTGTAAGTACACACTTATACACACTTATACTACTCTGTGAGTACATACTTATACTACTCTGTAAGTACACACTTATACACACTTATACTACTCTGTGAGTACATACTTATACTACTCTGTGAGTACATACATATACTACTCTGTAAGTACACACTTATACTACTCTGTAAGTACACACTTATACACACTTATACTACTCTGTGAGTACACACTTATACACACATATATACTACTCTGTGAGTACATACTTATACTACTCTGTGAATACACACTTATACACACATATACTACTGTTTGAATACACACTAATACACACATATACTACTCTGTGAGTACACACACATATACTACTCTGTGAGTACACACACATATACTACTCTGTGAGTACATACTTATACACATATATACTACTCTGTGAGTACACACTTATATACTACTCTGTGAGTACACACACATATACTACTCTGTGAGTACATACTTATACACACATATACTACTCTGTGAGTACACACACATATACTACTCTGTGACTACATACTTATACACACATATACTACTCTGTGAGTACACACACATATACTACTCTGTGAGTACACAATTATACACACATGTACTACTCTGTGAGTACACACACATGTACTTACACACAGACAGACTTCTCTGTGAGGACACATACACACTTGTATTAACACGTATGTTGTGAGTTGATGTCATTGTCTATACTTTTCAGCCGGCGTTGCGTAACGCTGACCTGGAGAGGAACGGGGTGTACCCCTTCTCTGGTCTCCCGGGGTCTCGACACTCGTGCATCTACCCGGCTCAGTGGAACCCCTCGTTCACCAGCGACGACTCCCGGAGGAGAGACTACTTCTAACATCTGGACGCCGTCGTTACATCACTTCCTGTCGCATTTAAATGTCACCTTTGCAAGGTAAATGTGCAGCAGTTTGCATGAGTTTGCTGGTTCAACTCCCACGTAGTGATGCAACACTTTATCATCCACTGGCTTGTAGGAGAATCATGTTTTCATCAACTCTATACTTTACCGAGTATCATTCTAGTATTACTCCACTAGACTGTAGTATTACTCTGCGCGGCTCTGTAGTATTACTCAAGAGTCTACGTAAGTATTACTCTGCGAGTCAAAGCAGTATTACTCAGCTAAACTTGGTAGTATTATTCCAAGAGGCTCTGTAGTATTACTTAGCAAGTCAACGTAGTATTAGTATGCAAGTTTCAGTAGTATTACTCTGCTAGTCAACGTAGTATTATTCCGCTGTAGTATTATTCCGCTGTAGTATTACTCCGCGCGGCTCTGTAATATTACTCAAGAGTCAACGTAAGTACTACTCTGCGAGTCAAAGTAGTATTACTCAGCTAAACTCGGTAGTATTACTCCGAGAGGTTCTGTAATATTAATTAACAAGTCAACGTAGTAACAGTATGCTAGTTTCAGTAGTATTACTCTGCTAGTCAAAGTAGTATTACTTCTCTAGACTCCATAGCTTTACTCAACGAGTCAACATAGTGTAACTCCGCTACACTCCATAGTATTACTCCGCGAGTCAACGTAGTATTACTTTTTGAGTCAACGTAGTATTACTCTGAGAGTTTCAGTAGTATTATTCTGCGAGTCAAAGTAGTATTACTCTTTGAGTCAAAGTAGTATTACTCTTTGAGTCAACGTAGTATTACTCTGTGAGTTTCAGTAGTATTATTCCGCGAGTCAAAGTAGTATTACTCTTTGAGTCAACGTAGTATTACTCTGCGAGTCAAAGTAGTTTTACTCAGCTAAACTTGGTAGTATTACTCCGAGAGGTTCTGTAGTATTACTTAACAAGTCAACGTAGTATTAGTATGCAAGTTTCAGTAGTATTACTATGCTAGTCAAAGTAATATTACTTCTCGAGACTCCATAGCTTTACTCAACGACTCAACATAGTATTACTCCGTGAGTCAACCTAGTATTACTCCGTGAGTCAACATAGTATTACTACGCCACACTCCATAGTATTACTCCGCGAGTCAACGTAGTATTACTCTTTGAGTCAACGCAGTATTACTCTGCGAGTTACAGTAGTATTATTCCGCGAGTCAAAGTAGTATTACTCTGCAATACTCTGGCCAAAGTAACCTACGAAGCCTCATGATCTAAAAAACTACAGAAAAAAAAGTTTGGTCGAACCTTGAATGTTGAAATAATTGAGTGAAAGTTCTCGATATTTGAACTTGTTTGAACGAAGATTCGTTCCGAGGATAAAAACTTTTGTCTCTGAATGCGATGAAAGTCTTGAAGTTTTTGTACATAAGTTGCGTCACTGATCGTCAAACTTTAACCACTAACAGTTTATTTATTCAAGTCAACACTGATCCATGAGAAATACTTGTTTTTCTACTACTTCTGAGACGTGTAACTATTTTTGTAATTCTCGTGATTCTGGCGTTTTAGTCGGACGTGGATATTTAAATAAAAACTTTGCACAGCAGATCGTTTCCTGTTTCCTTTCATCCAAACTTCCAAAGCTTTCAAGTTTATCTTTGTTTTTATCTCCATGTTTCCTTCTGTCATCGATGCTAACGATGCTAAGCTAGGTCTGGTTCCGGGGTTGGCTGCACTGGTCTTGTGGTGAGAAGACATTACTTTAGTTTCTGTTTGACTGTAAATAACTTTTTATTACCTTTGAACTTATTTTTATTGTGAAGCAAATGATTCTAAATCATGTTTGTCAAGTACCGTATTTTCCGCACTATTACAGTAATACGGTAATACACGATTAAAGGATTTTAAGTGCGCCTCGTAGTCCAGGAAATACGGTATTGATCCGCGTTTGGATGGTAGTTTTATTTCTACTTTGCATTTCTTGAAGAATGTTTTCTTTAGAAATAATTATTTCAACTTATTTTCAATTATTTCAAAAGAAAAATAATTCACGTTGCTTTTATATTCATATAATTTAGATGTTATTTAATCGTACATTTTCAAAATCTGTATTTTAATGTTCATAAAAAAACATACAAAGTGTAACGAGGAGGTAAATGTACCTCACAGTGAATAGTCTTTACTATAAAAAAGGAAAGTTTCTATGTTGCGTGACATTTTTTAATTGTCCTGACTTACTTGGGACCTTGACTCCTACATGTGTTTGAGTGACGCCATCTGTGATGAGAAGAAAATAAACAATGTCTTTGTAATTGACAACATGTGAGGATTTATTTGTAATTGATGACTTTAAACAACATTTTCTTAAAAAACCCGTCGTGAGGAAAAACTTCTTTATGGAAGAAAATCAGTGTCTTTAGAATCTTTCGTTAATTTAATTTATTTTCATTTTTAAACAATTGAATTTTATAATGAGATACATTTTTATGTTTTTAATAACATTATTTAATAAACTATTTTTCTAAACAAATATATTTTTACACAGAGAATTAGTCAACGTAGTATTAGTATGCGAGTTTCAGTAGTATTACTTAAGAGTAAACGTAAGTATTACTCTGCGAGTCAAAGTAGTATTACTCCGCTAAACTCTGTAGTATTACTCCGAGAGGCTCTTTAGTATTACTCAACAAGTCGACATAGTATTAGTATGTGAGTTATAGTAGTATTACTCCGCTAGTCAAAGTAGTATTACTTCTCTAGACTCCATAGCTTTACTCAACGAGTCAACATAGTATTACTCCGTGAGTCAACATAGTATTACTCCGCTACACTCCATAGTATTACTCTGCGAGTCAACGTAGTATTACTTTTTGAGTCAACGTAGTATTACTCTGAGAGTTTCAGTAGTATTATTCCGCGAGTCAAAGTAGTATTACTCTTTGAGTCAACGTAGTATTACTCTGTGAGTTTCAGTAGTATTATTCCGCGAGTCTAAGTAGTATTACTCTTTGAGTCAACGTAGTATTACTCTGAGAGTTTCAGTAGTATTATTCCGCGAGTCAAAGTAGTATTACTCTTTGAGTCAACGTAGTATTACTCTGAGAGTTTCAGTAGTATTATTCCGCGAGTCAAAGTAGTATTACATTTTGAGTCAACGTAGCATTACTCTGTGAGTTTCAGTAGTATTATTCTGCGAGTCAACGTAGTATTACTTTTTGAGCCAACGTAGTATTACTCTGAGAGTTTCAGTAGTATTATTCCGCGAGTCAAAGTAGTATTACTCTTTGAGTCAACGTAGTATTACTCTGAGAGTTTTAGTAGTATTATTCCGCGAGTCAAAGTAGTACTACACTCCATAGTATTACTCTGCGAGTATTACGTTAATTTAATTTATTTAATTTAAATTCATGTTGAAACTTTTTTTTAAATAGAAATTAATCACTGATTTTTTTTTTTTAACAATTGAATTTGATAATGAGATACATTTTTATGTTTTTAATAAAATTATTTAATAAACTATTTTTCTAAATAAATATATTTTTACACAGAGAATATTCTAAATTTTTTTTTTTTTTTTTAATTCAATATATAAATGTTGCTATAATAGAGTCTCCAGACCAAACCAACAGAGCTCAGAGCTACTGGATCAAACTTTCAGCCAATCATGCGACTCACCATCCAGTAGCTCTGAGCTCTGTTGGTTTGGTCTGGAGACTCTATTATAACAAACATTTATATATTGAATAAAACATAAAAAAAAAACACTTTAGAATTTTTTTTTTGAATGATTGTAATAAGAATAAACAGTAAAAACAACATTTACTCTGAACATATATTTCAAAAATCTTGCTGGAAACAGGAAGTCGTGGAACATTTATTTTGATCGAATGTTTTTCGTGATCTTAACAGACGTGATTAGTTTTGCATGAGATGCAAATGTGGCTGAAAAGACGGATGGATGAGTTGCATCTGCGTCAGTGCAGCGCGAGGACGACCATGTTGTTGATCGTCTCCGCCGCCGTCAACGCGCCGCTCGTCTTCCTCGGCCTCGTCGCCAACCTCTTCTTCGTCTTCTGTCTGGCTCGTCCAGTTCCTCCCACGAGGATCAAGCAGCCCCTGAAGATCCTCCTGCAGACGCTGGTCTGCTGCTCCGTCTTCTACCTGGTGTCCCTGATGGGACGGTCCTTCTCGGACCTGGTCCAGAACGGTCCCATCACGGATGTGGCGTTCCTGATGCTGTCGCTCTGCTCCGTCAACTCCAGCATGACCTCGTCCTCCTGGCTCATCTTCTACTACTACACCAAGCTGGTTCCTGCCCAGCGAGCCCTGGGCGTCTGGATGAAGAAGAACGTGCTCTGGATCGTCTGCTCGGCCTGGATCTTCGAGAGACTCTGGACTCTGTCCGACATCCTGATCCTGGTCCTCAGGGTCTACCCTCTGATGAACATGAACTTCTCGGCTCCTCTCAATCTTTCCCAACAAGCCTTCGTCCGGAGGAACTTGACGTTTTTCCTCTCGGTCACCACGGCTCTGAAGACCTACTTCCTGGTCTCGGTGGCTCTGAGCATCTGGTCCAGCGTGTCCATCTCCTGCTTCCTCGCCAAACACATCCGGCGCATGCGAGCGGCCGGAGAGTCTCTCTCTGGTCCCAAGTTCCAGGCCCAGCTGAGGGTCGCCGTCCTGGGCTTCGTGCACGGGCTGCTCCACCTCTTCTGCTCCATCTGGACCACCTTCAAGTTCATCCGCGAGGTCATGACCCCGGGGAGCGTGGACCAGGACGTGCACTTCACCATCATCAACCTGTACATGGTCGGGACCGCCGTCAACATGTGGGCCGGGCTGCCCGTGTACAGGCTGAAGACCCTGCAGGTCGTCCGGGCTCTGAGAAGATTGACAGGCTGTCAGGATTCATCTTCAGGAACCGTTTCTGATCCTCATCTGCGATCGTTTAAATGACCTTGTTTCCAACGACCTCGAGGAGGTCATGTGACCTCAGACAGACCAGGGCGACGCCGACATGAATGTTAGATACAAATCAAAGATCCATCGAACGTCTCAGGAAGTCACAGGTTCAGGTCGTAATAGTTTAAAATCAAAATGTTTGTCTCTCAAGATCAAGACACGACTAGTCGAGCAAAGATGGTTGATGTGGTTCATGAAGATGTTTAAACTTAAGTCTCAGGTTTGTTTCTCAGAACGTCCATCATTCATGTGTGAAAACAAACTTTAAAAGTTATAAAAACATGAAATTGGTCAATATTTTAGATTCTGAAAAATGAATGAATGTAGAAATAATTGTTGATGAATTTTGTTGAAAATCTTCTACATTATTATTATTTCTACATAAAACCCTCAATATATTTAGATTTTAACAACAACAGCAACAGCAGTTTAGAACATTTTCTTAAAACTCAAATAACCAAAAATAAGCTTACTTTTATTTTTTTTAGGTTCAAACATTTAATATTTTCAAAACCTTTTAACGTTTATTTTCATAATTCATTGCTTTGTCTTTTACTTCATGAAATGATTGTTTTGCTTTAAATCCTGTGAAGTGAGTGTTTTATCAAATGTATCATAACTATAATAAATAACTATAATAAAAGTGTATCCTGTGACGGGCTCGCCCGCGGCCTCCTCCCTTTCTTTGGTCGCACCAGAGTTCACACCGATGCCTAAAATAAAAACGTATGAATGTAAAAATCGGGATTTAATTGATGTTAAAAGCTTGAAAATGTGAAAATATGTGAGTTTTTATTTTAGTTGAATCATCAGAAAACATTGATTAAATGAAACAATCATGAACAGACGATCATTGATTTAGAAAATGTGTCAAATCAATCCATTAAAGCAACATTTTCCTTCGTGTTCGAGTCACATGCTGTGTCTCAAATCGCATACTAGCTACTAAAAGTTACTATTTTTAGTGCGTTAGTGCGTCTCAATTCTTAGTATGCGAAATTGAGTGCACCATGCACACTAAATTGGCGTACTAACACGCCCACAAAACTGAGCATGGTTCGATGGACACTAAACACACTAAACAGCTCCATCTTAGTGACGTTTTAAACGGAAGTTACGTCATAAATAAATGCATATATATTCATATACTTACAGGTGTATTTTCAGCAGCAGTAGGAGGATAAACACGTCTTCGCTGCTGATACCAGCTTAAATATCTCATGAATATTTCGATTTTCATATTTTTCTTTATTTCTTTTTCCAAAGTTGCAAAAAGTGCTGCCAGCAGGTGGCGATAGTGTTCCTACAGCTGTTTGAAACATCGTTAAATAATAGTAGAAGAAGAAGCTGTCATGTGATTTCCTGTTAGTGTGTAGCAGCAGAGTTTGATTTGAGACATACTATCTGTGGAGGATTAGTTACTAGTTAGTACGTACACTAAACTGATGCATACTAACTTCTAGTATACTAAGAGAAGTATGTTTGAGACATACTATCTGTGGAGGATTAGTTACTAGTTAGTACGTACACTATCCTGATGATACTAACTTCTAGTATACTAAGAGAAGTATGTTTGAGACATACTATCTGTGGAGGATTAGTTACTAGTTAGTACGTACACTATCCTGATGATACTAACTTCTAGTATACTAAGAGAAGTATGTTTGAAACATACTATCTGTGGAGGATTAGTTACTAGTTAGTATGTACACTATCCTGATGATACTAACTTCTAGTATACTAAGAGAAGTATGTTTGAGACATACTATCTGTGGAGAATTATTTACTAGTTAGTATGTACACTATCCTGATGATACTAACTTCTAGTATACTAAGAGAAGTATGTTTGAGACATACTATCTGTGGAGAATTAGTTACTAGTTAGTACGTACACTATCCTGATGATACTAACTTCTAGTATACTAAGAGAAGTATGTTTGAGACATACTATCTGTGGAGGATTAGTTACTAGTTAGTACGTACACTATCCTGATGATACTAACTTCTAGTATACTAAGAGAAGTATGTTTGAGACATACTATCTGTGGAGGATTAGTTACTAGTTAGTATGTACACTATCCTGATGATACTAACTTCTAGTATACTAAGAGAAGTATGTTTGAGACATACTATCTGTGGAGGATTAGTTACTAGTTAGTACGTACACTATCCTGATGATACTAACTTCTAGTATACTAAGAGAAGTATGTTTGAGACATACTATCTGTGGAGGATTAGTTACTAGTTAGTATGTACACTATCCTGATGATACTAACTTCTAGTATACTAAGAGAAGTATGTTTGAGACATACTATCTGTGGAGAATTAGTTACTAGTTAGTACGTACACTATCCTGATGATACTAACTTCTAGTATACTAAGAGAAGTATGTTTGAGACATACTATCTGTGGAGGATTAGTTACTAGTTAGTACGTACACTATCCTGATGATACTAACTTCTAGTATACTAAGAGAAGTATGTTTGAGACATACTATCTGTGGAGAATTAGTTACTAGTTAGTATGTACACTATCCTGATGATACTAACTTCTAGTATACTAAGAGAAGTATGTTTGAGACATACTATCTGTGGAGGATTAGTTACTAGTTAGTATGTACACTATCCTGATGATACTAACTTCTAGTATACTAAGAGAAGTATGTTTGAGACATACTATCTGTGGAGGATTAGTTACTAGTTAGTACGTACACTATCCTGATGATACTAACTTCTAGTATACTAAGAGAAGTATGTTTGAGACACACTATCTGTGGAGGATTAGTTACTAGTTAGTACGTACACTATCCTGATGATACTAACTTCTAGTATACTAAGAGAAGTATGTTTGAGACACACTATCTGTGGAGGATTAGTTACTAGTTAGTACGTACACTATCCTGATGATACTAACTTCTAGTATACTAAGAGAAGTATGTTTGAGACATACTATCTGTGGAGGATTAGTTACTAGTTAGTACGTACACTATCCTGATGATACTAACTTCTAGTATATTAAGAGAAGTATGTTTGAGACATACTATCTGTGGAGGATTAGTTACTAGTTAGTACGTACACTAAACTGATGCATACTAACTTCTAGTATACTAAGAGAAGTATGCGATTTGAGACACAGCAACAATGTATTTTGAGGAGATTTTTCTAAAACATTTCAAGTCAAGGAAAGTTTTTCAGTTTTTCTCAAAAGTCACGTGTCACACGAGTCTGATATTAATGTTGAACTTTCTTATGTTTTCGGTCGATTTTTAATTAAATGCTCATAAAAAAAAGTCGTCTTCGGTGACGAGACGACTGGACGTCGCCGACGTGTGACTCGACCGACGCGAGTCCATCAGTTTCTTCAGTGGTGTTCTGAACATGGACCTCTGGATCGCGTGACACGTGACTCCTGGTCATTTCCATCTCATTTTCTTGTTCAAGCGGTCGTGCTTGACTGGACAGTAATCTTATTTCCATCCGCGCTGGAGAACCAGATGCAAATGTATCGACTTATTTAGTCGGAGTGGAGCAGCGACGGCACAACCATGTTCTACATCCAGGCCAACGGTCCTCTGGTCTTCGTCAGCCTGGTGCTCAACTTCTTCTTCATCTACTGTCTGCTGCGTCCGCCCGAGAAGATCAAGCAGCCCATGAAGCTCCTGCTGCACACGCTGGTCTCCTGCACCCTCTTGTACCTGCTGTCTCTGGTGTGCGAGGCCACCACCATGATCAAGGAGACCTCGAACGTCACCAACATGATGTTCTACCTGCTCTCCACCATCATCATGTGCACCAGCATGACCACGTCCGCCTGGCTGGGCTTCTTCTACTGCACCAGGATCGTCCCCGCCAGGAGACGCCTCTTCTCCTGGATGAAGAAGAACGTGAAGTCCATCATCTACTGCGCCTGGATCTTCGAGCGAATCTGGACTCTGTGCGACTTGTCCTTCCTGGCTCTCAGGTGCTACCCCTTGTTCCAGAGGAACGTCTCCATGGACCCGTCCAAAGACGAAAGACTCAGGGCGGCCCTGGACGTGATCTTCCCGGTGTCGGCGGCGCTCAAGAGCTACTTCCTGCTGTCCATCGGCGTGATGCTGACGTCCGACGCCGTCCTCGCCCTCTACCTGCTGAGACACGTGCGGCGGATGCTCTCCACCGGCGGGTCCTTCTCCGAGCCCAAGTTCTCGGGCCAGCTGAGGGTGGCCGTGTCCATCTCGCTGCAGGGGCTGCTCTACCTGCTCTGCGCCGTCTGGATCTCCTACAAGTTCTTCTACGAGCATTTCCACTACAGGATGATCGACTCCGACGTCCACCTGACCATCGTCAACGTCTACATGTTCAGCACGACCTTGAACCTGTGGCAAGGTCACCACCTCTTCCGGCAGAGGACCGTCAGCGCCGTCCGAGCTCTGAAAGGTACCGTCTGCGGGTCGGTGACGTCGTCCTGAAGGAAACGAGTTCTGGTAAATGTTAATAAACCTGTTAGTACTGGAGTTGAAATGTAACTGAAGTGGATTTTTGATTTTTTTATTGACATTTTAAGCATTGGATACTTTTTAAATTCAATCATTTCTACATTGAAAGGTTGATCAATTTAATTTTAAATCTATATTTTAAAAGTACACAAAGTCTGATATTGAAATGTAATTAATACAACAATAGATTTTCTAAATTCAATATTTTTAAAGTTGTATTCTTTTAAATTCAACAATAAATATTGGTAACAAGGTGTCGCCAGACAGCACTAGCAGAGCACCGAGCCACTGGATCGATCGGTCACGTGATCGTCTGTGCGTCGCAGGATTGGCCGAGATCACGCGGCGTCACTATTGTACCAACGTTTATATATTGAATCGAAAAGAATACAAATCAATGAATTTAGAAAATTATTTTTTAATTTATTGAAGGGAAAACATCACATTTAAAAATGTACATTATTTAATAAACACTTAAATGTTTAATTATTTAAAATATTAAATCCACTCTTTATTCTGATTAAATACTTCCTAAGAATGTACATTTGTAAATTTTAAAAATGACTATTTTAATAAATCCTGTGAATGATCAGAAGATGGAAAACTTTGAACTGTCGTCACGAGACACGTCTCAACATCCTGTCGTCTTATTGGTCCAAACGTAGTATTTGTCGTCACTGTAACTGTTTGAGTAAATCTAACTACATGAACTCATTAGAGACTCTCGTGTTATTCTAGTTATGATTAAAAAAATATGTTGTTACTCTGAATAAACTGTTTAAAAAAAGGATCAATAAATCGTTGTTTCTTGACTTGCATCGTAGAAGTGAGAAGATCACGCCGATAAACATGGAAACTTGTAGAAGAAGAAACTTTTCTTGATATGAATATTTCTGCCAACACTAAATAAATATTGATTGTATTTTGAAAAACTGTCACTGAAACTTAAAGATGTTATAAATGATCATCAGGAGTTTGTCGTTATCAATATAGAGTTGAAAGAAGGATTTGATTGATGACAACAATATGGAGTTCTTAGAGAAACAAATGATGTTCTTTTAAATAATAATAATAAATTAATAAAGATTAATAATATTTACAAAACATAACAGCTTGTCTTTTACAAGTTATTGTGTAAGGTAAGGTAAGGTAAAACTTTATTGAACTTTATTGTGTATTTTAAAGTCATCAAAGTTTGATAAGATTTATTTTACACAATTTATTGTTTATATTCTGGGGTCACAGGGGTCATGTCAACATGTGTTTGACATCAGGTCGTACTCGTGTATGATGATGTCATCATTTGATTCAAACACTTCAAACTGCTTTAATGCTAACGTTAGCTTAGCATTTTGTCTTCTACGCTCAGTTGGAAATTATATATTTTAGGAATATATGCTCTTCAACTCAAAGGCAAATTGTATAGTGTATGTATATATATATATATATATATATATATATATATATATATATATATATATATATATATATATATATATATATATATATATATATATATATATATATATATACTGTACCTTTTCTGAGTCCACTAAATGAAGACAATAATACACAGAGTTTAGTTGTTGCTACATTTCGTTTCTTGGTTTTGTGTCGAGTGTTTTTTTTTTTTAATTTTCTAACTCACTTAAATGCAAATATTAAATTCCCAAAAAGACAGTTAAGCCTCTTGAAAATCAAAATACACACAAAGTTGCGACGGAAGTAGAAAAGGTGTTAAAGAGAACTTATCGTCAGTAACATAGTTTTGAAATGTAACTTGAAATGAACAACTATCAACGAGAACAGATGCGTTTGTCTTCAGCATCTTCAAGATCCTGGTGAAGTCTTTCACGATCTGACTTCAGTTCAGTGACAAGTGCAGAAAACACTCAAAAAACCCTCGGAATATGGTCACAATCTACATATTAATGTTGTGTTTTTGGGGATTCAGAACATGGTTATTCTAGTGTCAGATCTGATGGTAAATAAAGCAAACATCAGAGGAGTGTGTTTATTTGTTTAAACAAAGAACAGAAATATCAAATATAGTTACACAAGTTTTACTTGCAGGCGTGAGAGAACGAAACACATACATTTATCTGTTCGTCAAGAGGAATTATTCCTGGAAAACTGTGTCTTTTAAAATCGTTTGTGGCCGGAGTTTAAAGAACAACAAGCCACCTATACTGGAAGTACTCTGGGAGTACTCTGGAAGTACTCTGGAAGTACTCTGGAAGTACTCCGGGTAAATATCACGAGAGCTTCCAGAGCTCACACAGTCTTATGTCTACACTGGAAGTGCTCACAATGTTTACCCACAGTACTTCCAGAGAACTTCCAGAGTACTTCCAGAGTACTTCCAGAGTACTTCCAGAGTACTTCCAGAGTACTCCCAGTTTAGCTTTTTATTCTTTAAACTTTTGCTTCAAACAATCTTCAAATAAAGACGACTCTTCTCATGTGGAGCTTCAGTAAAAGACGTTACAGTCGAGCAGTTTGAAGGTATTTAGATGTTTTTAAGTATCTTTTTGGACGAAGATGAAAACGAAGACAACTGAGCTCCGGTCGCTACATTAAAATGAACAAACATTTTCGTCTATAAAAAGAACAGATTAATCTGAAGATAATCAACATTAGTCGATGTTTTGAGTAGAAAATGAAGTTTGAATTTTAGGTGAACTATCGCTTTAACCTCGGTTTACTTTCCCATCAATAGCTCTTAATCAACTAGTTGAACTAATGTTCCGGTAACTAGTTGAAAGTTGAAGATCCTCGTCCGGCTCCGGGTTCACCTCCCCTCGTCCCCCTCAGAGCGCGGACCACGTCCACGGTTCTGCGCCTGAACACGGACAGCCCGAGCCACATGTTCAGGCTGGTGGCGAACATGTAGACGTTGATGACGAGGTAATGGACGTCGGCGTCCGGAGAGCCGTCGGCGAACATGTGAAGGCAGGTTGAGTTTAGAAACCACAGGACACACATCAGGTACAGGAAACCCTGCAGGATCCCGGTCAGCGTCACCCGCAGCTGACCTCGGAACGTCGGTTCGAAGCACGACCGGCGTCCGCCCGACAGGCTGCGGACGTGTCGCAGCAGGTAGGACGCGATGGAGACGCTGGACGCCATCATGAGACACAGAGAGAGGACGAGGTAGGACATGATGCTCCACATGTAGACCAAGATCTGCTTGGACTTCTTCCCCCACTGCGGCGAGGTGGTGAAGCGAGCCGTGCTGTTGCCCAGCAGAGGGAACAGGTTCAGGCACAGGACCGAAGCGTCAGTGATGAACCAGGTTCTCTCAAACATCCAGGCGCAGAAGATGATGCTCTTGATGTTCTTCTTCACCCACACGGACGCGGCTCCCGAGGCAGGAACCAGCTGGGTCCGGAAGAAGACGACGACCCAGACGGTGGTGGTCATGCTGGTCCACAAGAGGGTCTGGGACAAGGTGAACAAGACCAGGCTGGTGAACAGGTTGGCGCCGTGGCAGTCGAGGGCGGCTTTGGCGATGACGCAGGCCAGGTAAGCCACGGAGCAGAAGATCAGGGTCTGCAGGAGGAACTTGAGCGGCTGCTTGGTGGTCTGCGCCGATGACGGGAAGACCAGGCAGTAGATGAAGAAGGCGTTCAGGAGCAGGTTGAGATGAACCAGGACGCCGTTGATGAGAACGGCCTTCAAGAAGTCCATGTTTCTGTTGCTGAGCTGAGATACTAAATGGGCAGTAATGTCACAAATCTGGTGGATTTGCATCCCATGCAAAGTCTGGATGCAAATAATGTTACTGTGAAATCATGCAGATCCTCAAAAACATCTCTGCAGCTTCACCAGGAGACATTTTGTTTCTTTATTATCTGGGACAGACAACAAGAGTTCACCGGCTGTAGTTAGAGATTTACTTTTTTAGTCAAGATGTCGTAGAAACATCAAGTAGTTATTAGAAATCAAATGTATTTTTATTTCATTAGATAGAAAGATAGATAGATAGATAGATGGATGGATGGATGGATGGATGGATGGATGGATGGATGGATGGATGGATGGATGGATGGATGGATGGATGGATGGATGGATGGATGGATGGATGGATGGATGGATGGATGGATGGATGGATGGATGGATGGATGGATGGATGGATGGATGGATGGATGGATGGATGGATGGATGGATGGATGGATGGATGGATGGATGGATGGATGGATGGATGGATGGATGGATGGATGGATGGATGGATGGATGGATGGATGGATGGATGGATGGATGGATGGATGGATGGATGGATGGATGGATGGATGGATGGATGGATGGATGGATGGATAATCATATATTTTACTAAACAAACAATACTATCCATCCATCCATCCATCCATCCATCCATCCATCCATCCATCCATCCATCCATCCATCCATCTGTGTTTGATGATCTACTGACTCCTTCAAGAAACATCTGTGTTTGATGATCTACTGACTCCTTCAAGAAACATCTGTGTTTGATGATCTACTGACTCCTTCAAGAAACATCTGTGTTTGATGATCTACTGACTCCTTCAAGAAACATCTGTGTTTGATGATCTACTGACTCCTTCAAGAAACATCTGTGTTTGATGATCTACTGACTCCTTCCTTCAAGAAACATCTGTGTTTGATGATCTACTGACTCCTTCAAGAAACATCTGTGTTTGATGATCTACTGACTCCTTCAAGAAACATCTGTGTTTGATGATCTACTGACTCCTTCAAGAAACATCTCTGTGTTTGATGATCTACTGACTCCTTCAAGAAACATCTGTGTTTGATGATCTACTGACTCCTTCAAGAAACATCTGTGTTTGATGATCTACTGACTCCTTCAAGAAACATCTGTGTTTGATGATCTACTGACTCCTTCAAGAAACATCTGTGTTTGATGATCTACTGACTCCTTCAAGAAACATCTGTGTTTGATGATCTACTGACTCCTTCAAGAAACATCTGTGTTTGATGATCTACTGACTCCTTCAAGAAACATCTCTGTGTTTGTTGATCTACTGACTCCTTCAAGAAACATCTGTGTTTGATGATCTACTGACTCCTTCAAGAAACATCCATGTTTGATGATCTACTGACTCCTTCAAGAAACATCCGTGTTTGATGATCTACTGACTCCTTCAAGAAACATCTGTGTTTGATGATCTACTGACTCCTTCAAGAAACATCTGTGTGTTTGATGATCTACTGACTCCTTCAAGAAACATCTGTGTTTGATGATCTACTGACTCCTTCAAGAAACATCTGTGTTTGATGATCTACTGACTCCTTCAAGAAACATCCATGTTTGATGATCTACTGACTCCTTCAAGAAACATCTGTGTTTGATGATCTACTGACTCCTTCAAGAAACATCTGTGTTTGATGATCTACTGACTCCTTCAAGAAACATCTGTGTTTGATGATCTACTGACTCCTTCAAGAAACATCTGTGTTTGATGATCTACTGACTCCTTCAAGAAACATCTGTGTTTGATGATCTACTGACTCCTTCAAGAAACATCTGTGTGTTTGATGATCTACTGACTCCTTCAAGAAACATCTGTGTTTGATGATCTACTGACTCCTTTAAGAAACATCTGTGTTTGATGATCTACTGACTCCTTCAAGAAACATCTGTGTTTGATGATCTACTGACTCCTTCAAGAAACATCTGTGTTTGATGATCTACTGACTCCTTCAAGAAACATCTGTGTTTGATGATCTACTGACTCCTTCAAGAAACATCTGTGTTTGATGATCTACTGACTCCTTCAAGAAACATCTGTGTTTGATGATCTACTGACTCCTTCAAGAAACATCTGTGTTTGATGATCTACTGACTCCTTCAAGAAACATCTCTGTGTTTGTTGATCTACTGACTCCTTCAAGAAACATCTGTGTTTGATGATCTACTGACTCCTTCAAGAAACATCTCTGTGTTTGATGATCTACTGACTCCTTCAAGAAACATCCATGTTTGATGATCTACTGACTCCTTCAAGAAACATCTGTGTTTGATGATCTACTGACTCCTTCAAGAAACATCTCTGTGTTTGTTGATCTACTGACTCCTTCAAGAAACATCTGTGTTTGATGATCTACTGACTCCTTCAAGAAACATCCATGTTTGATGATCTACTGACTCCTTCAAGAAACATCTGTGTTTGATGATCTACTGACTCCTTCAAGAAACATCTGTGTTTGATGATCTACTGACTCCTTCAAGAAACATCTGTGTGTTTGATGATCTACTGACTCCTTCAAGAAACATCTGTGTTTGATGATCTACTGACTCCTTCAAGAAACATCCATGTTTGATGATCTACTGACTCCTTCAAGAAACATCTGTGTTTGATGATCTACTGACTCCTTCAAGAAACATCTGTGTTTGATGATCTACTGACTCATTCAAGAAACATCTGTGTTTGATGATCTACTGACTCCTTCAAGAAACATCTGTGTTTGATGATCTACTGACTCCTTCAAGAAACATCTGTGTGTTTGATGATCTACTGACTCCTTCAAGAAACATCTGTGTTTGATGATCTACTGACTCCTTCAAGAAACATCCATGTTTGATGATCTACTGACTCCTTCAAGAAACATCTGTGTTTGATGATCTACTGACTCCTTCAAGAAACATCTGTGTTTGATGATCTACTGACTCCTTCAAGAAACATCTGTGTTTGATGATCTACTGACTCCTTCAAGAAACATCTGTGTTTGATGATCTACTGACTCCTTCAAGAAACATCTGTGTTTGATGATCTACTGACTCCTTCAAGAAACATCTGTGTGTTTGATGATCTACTGACTCCTTCAAGAAACATCTGTGTTTGATGATCTACTGACTCCTTCAAGAAACATCCATGTTTGATGATCTACTGACTCCTTCAAGAAACATCTGTGTTTGATGATCTACTGACTCCTTCAAGAAACATCTGTGTTTGATGATCTACTGACTCTTTCAAGAAACATCTGTGTTTGATGATCTACTGACTCCTTCAAGAAACATCTGTGTTTGATGATCTACTGACTCCTTCAAGAAACATCTGTGTGTTTGATGATCTACTGACTCCTTCAAGAAACATCTGTGTTTGATGATCTACTGACTCCTTCAAGAAACATCCATGTTTGATGATCTACTGACTCCTTCAAGAAACATCTGTGTTTGATGATCTACTGACTCCTTCAAGAAACATCTGTGTTTGATGATCTACTGACTCCTTCAAGAAACATCTGTGTTTGATGATCTACTGACTCCTTCAAGAAACATCTGTGTTTGATGATCTACTGACTCCTTCAAGAAACATCTCAAGACACTTTTATTTGAGCTTTTTCTTGATTCTCTGAGACTCTTGTGTTTGTCTCAGTGTTATCTTGATCTTTAAGTATATATTTTAACTGTGTATTGTTTGTGACTCTGGTCTAGAAAGGAGCTCTAGAAATAACACTTACTGACTTACCTGTGGTGGCGTGAGAGAACGGTCCACCTGATCGGAATCGAATGGTGCTTTGTTCTTGGACTTCTGTGGTCATCAAAGACAACATGAACATCATGGACACCCCAGATTGCAGCTCGATTATCGGCTCCGTGGTCGCGTCGTCGGACCCGCGACCGCATGACTTGGACCCTCAGGTGGAGAGAGGGGCGGAGCTTTCAACCGGTCACCACCTGGTGGACGCTGTGATTGGTGTTCATGTCCCACCGGTCAGAGACTGCTGCCCCCCCAAGAAACCTCAGAGATTAAACCTAAAATGGTAACTAGTACTACAGACAAATAAAAACATGAAAACTTGATCTAAAAGGAACTTTATTTCAAAATGTCGTTTTTTTTTTCCTCTGGATTAATGTTTACAGAAAATAACTCAAAGACAATGAATTTAAACAAGTTGACAATGAAGTTACGTTTATAAGCTGTCAAAAACTTTTATAGATCTATAGTTTATATCTGAAATGTTTGTCCATATGACGCTCACAACTTCAATTTTATTTGTCTAAAGAGATAAAACTGGGAAACTCCAAATATATCTCCTACTGTCTACACCGTGTTAGCCTTTTAGCTTCTGCTACAACCAACTTAACATAAAGATTCAGATCAATTCTTCTCATGTGGAGCTTCAACACAAGAGGAACGTTACAGACGAGCAGGATTGATTACAATTTCCTGACGGAGACCTCCAGACGGATCAATAAAGTTGATCTAATCTAATCTAATCTAAGGAAGTATTTGAATGTTTTAACGTTTGTCTCATAGGACGAAGAAAAGTTTACCGAAGCTGAAAATTTGAACAAAGATTTGTGCTACGTTTGATGTCATTTTCCTTTTGTTAGAATGAATCATATGTCATGTGTAGCTTCGTTCAGGACTAAAGGTATCTGTATCAATACCAGAACTGGAAATCTTCCGATCCATACCCAGCTCTAGCTCCAGTTGTTTTCCTGTGATCAGCTTCTGTTTTCAGAGAACGAAGTCGAAGAATCGAAGGTACTTCCTGGATCCTGAGCGCGACCGTTGCCAGCTCTGGACCTCAAAGCTCGGACCAGGAGAAGAGTTCTCTGCCTGAACACCGTCTGACCCGCCCACAGGTTGAGCGTGGTGCAGAGCAGGTAGACGTTGACCACCGTGAGGAGCATGAACAGATCCATGGAGCTGAACACGATGTCGTAGAGGATCCAGGAGGCGCAGAAGGCGTACATCAGACTCTGGATGACGCCAGTGACCGCCGCCCTCAGCTGACCACGGATCTTGGGGCAGGAGAAGGACAGACTGCTGGCGGAGAAATGTCGGATGTGTCCGATCAGGTACCTCGAAAGACGGGCGTTTGCCAAGAACATCACGTAGATGGACAACAGGAAGTAGGCCCTGACGAACCAAATCAAAAAGACGTAGAACGCAGCTACACCCGGGGGGTCGTACGATTCTTCCATTTCCAGAAACAAGGTGTCGTTCCTGAAAGTCAAAGTGAAGAGAACTTGACTGTAGAGAATTTCTAGAGTAATGTGAGTGAAAATCCAGATTCTCTCGCCGATCAACGCGACGTAGATGATGGACTTGATGTTCTTCTTGATCCAGACGGAGAGAGCTTGCCTGGCAGGGACGACCTGAGCGCAGTAGAAGACGCTGAGCCACACGGACGTGGACATGCTCGTGGCCATGCTGCAGAAGTACAGGAAATACAGAGACACGGTCAACTCCATGCTGTCGCCGCGGAGGTCAAAGATGATCCTGATGAGGATTGTCCCCGAGAACAGGATGGAGCAGAAGATCAGGATCTGCAGGAGGATCTTCAGAGGCTGCTTGATCTTCTTAGGTGAGGAAGCCAGAAGGTAGCAGAAGAAGATGTTAACCAGGAGGTTGAGAACAGCAATGATCACATTGACGATGCCGGGAACTGAGAAATCCATCTTCCTCTCGCTGGTGCTGCTGGTCCGACCGTCACAACTCCGAGCAAAAGCTACAAAATGTATCTATTTTAAATCATTTGCATCTCATGCAAACTTACGATGCAAATGTTTCTGTGAAATCATGCTGATCTTGGTTTCTTCACCATTAGAATCGTCTTTTAAGAATCATTTTTCCTGTGCTGTGACTTCAACCATGTATTCATAATATATCAATTTCATATGACTACTTTATTTTGAATCCTAGTACATCTATACCTTATAACTCTCTCTTTGAGTGGAATGTTTAATCCTGCCTGAGCCAAGAGACATAAGGGACGAGTGAACTTTCTGTTTGATGTTATTACCAGAACATCACAGTTCAAGAACTGCTTCTTCTCATCTGTTGTCATAAATGTCCTTTAATGAATGCATTTTATTTTTCATTAATTATTTATTTATTTATATGCCATTTTATGGTGATGTCAGTTTCTTTCAGGATCATTTAAAATTCTGGTTCTTACTTTCAGATCTATTCATGGTCAGACCTTCCATCAGTGATCTGATCCAGACTTACACCCCAGCTCGGGCTCTGAGGTCTGTGGATCAGAATCTACTGATGGTTCCTGAACTTCCGGACCAGAGGAGAGAAATCCTTCCAGACTGTTGCTCCTAAGCTTTGGAACCATCTCTGTGTTTGATGATCTACTGACTCCTTCAAGAAACATCTGTGTTTGATGATCTACTGACTCCTTCAAGAAACATCTGTGTTTGATGATCTACTGACTCCTTCAAGAAACATCTGTGCTTGATGATCTACTGACTCCTTCAAGAAACATCTGTGTTTGATGATCTACTGACTCCTTCAAGAAACATCTGTGTTTGATGATCTACTGACTCCTTCAAGAAACATCTGTGTTTGATGATCTACTGACTCCTTCAAGAAACATCTGTGTTTGATGATCTACTGACTCCTTCAAGAAACATCTGTGTTTGATGATCTACTGACTCTTTCAAGAAAAATCTGTGTTTGATGATCTACTGACTCCTTCAAGAAACATCTGTGTTTGATGATCTACTGACTCCTTCAAGAGACATCTGTGTTTGATGATCTACTGACTCCTTCAAGAAACATCTGTGTTTGATGATCTACTGACTCCTTCAAGAAACATCTCAAGACACTTTTATTTCTTCAGGCTTTTCCTTGATTCTCTGAGACTCTTGTGTTGTTCTCAGTTTTATCTTGATCTTTTAAAATATATATTTTATTGAATATTGTTTTGATTGTTTAAGTGCTTTGTGACCCTGGTCTGGAAAACCGCTCTATACATATAAATGACTTACTTTTTACAACGCTGGCAAGAAAAGTTTTTTGACTGTTAAGACTTGGGTCTATTAACAAATGGACATATTTAAATGATTGATGACAGGAACAGTTTAAATTCAAGGTGCAATGGCCCGCTCATAAGTGACACTACGCAACAGATCGTTCAGGAGGACTTTGTGTTTCCTTCTCACAACTCCCTCACAAGTCTTTCCCCTCCCTTTGCTCTCCCATCGTCCCAGATGAAGACCGTTCACAAGTAGTCTGGTTCTGTTCCTGGTTTCTGCCTCAGAGGCAGTTTCTCTTCGCCACTGTTGCTCTTGTGATTCTCTGAGACCAGTTTTCATTATAGTTGTGTTTGATAAACAACGTTAATTAACTCATAATGATTTAGAAAATATACCATCACCAGTGTCAAGATCCCATCCAGGAGGAATATACAACAGTCACATCTTTAACTCCTGAAATGTGAAAAATAAACTTAACTGTGTCCAAGTCTCTCCTGCTTGAACTGTATTTATACAACCCATTATTTTTATTCACCTTTGAGTTCCAAAGCATTCATTTTAAGAAAGATTAAAAGGTTTTAATCCAAAATAAATCATGGAGTTTTTACCATCTAGTGGTGAAAATCAAGAAAACATATTAAGAAGTTCTAGGGAAATATTTTTGTTTGCCAGCATGTCAGTTCAGAAGAAAACCAAACTAAACTTAATATGAAAACGAAAAATATAAGAATGTTGTTTTTTTAAAAAAAAACAATTAGTTTGGTTTTATTTCATTCCTGGTCCTATTTTTTTTACTTGTATTTTCGATGACTTATACATCCATTACAATATATATATGTATATATATATGTATATATATATATATATAGTTTGAAAATACCCAAGGCACACAAGAAAACATAGTATATATTGTTTATTAAAAACAAAATTGTAAATGAATATTTCAGTCATATAGTTATACATTTATTACTAAACCTGTTGATACGAAAAGCAGAATAATCCCAGAATCAATCAAATAAAATAAGTGATCATATTCACACACACACACACACACAAACACACACACACACACACACAGCTTGTGTTCCTGAGCTTGTCTCAATACTCCGTCTTCACAGCTTCAGCTTCATCATCACGTCTTCTGGTCTTAAGTTTTCCTTTCAAGGCTCCGAAGATGTCGACAGTCCTCTGCCTGAACACCGCCTGACCCACCCACATGTTCAAAGTGGTTCCGAGCATGTAGACGTTGAGAACAGTGAAGTTCACGATGAAATTGGAGTAATTCAAAAGGATCTGAGTCAGAACAAAATCGTATGTAAACCACACTACACAGGTCATATACAACAAACTCTGCACGTTCCCAGTGACGGCGACTCTCAACTGGCCGAGGAACTTTGGGGAGGAAAAGCTCTGACCACTGGCTGACAAACTCTGAATGTGTCCAATCAGGTAGCGTGAAATGGAAGCATTTGTCACGACCATTACGCACAAGGAGAACACCAGGTACATCTTAAGGAGCCACATAAAACGTGTGTAAAAGTCTTTACCAGCTTGGTCAAGGACTGGTGTCACAGAGGTCGTGGTGTTGTTTGGGACGTCAGGAATAATGTACAATCGTTTCATAAGGTCAAAAGCAATGTCAGTGGAAATCCAGAGTCTCTCAAAGATCAATGCGACGTAGATGATGGACTTGATGTTCTTCTTGATCCAGATGGACAGCGCTCTCCTGGCAGGGACGATCTGAGTGTAGTAGAAGACGCTGAGCCACACAGACGTGGTCATGCTCGTGGCCATGCTGAAGTACGACAGGAAAAAAAGAACCACAAATATCAGCGTATTTTTGTAAACGCAGATCCAAATGAGCATGGTCACCAAGAACAGGATGGAGCAGAAGATCAGGATCTGCAGGAGGATCTTCAGAGGCTGCTTAATCTTCTCAGGTGAGAAGAAGATACAGAAGGAGAAGAAAATATTAACCAGAAGGTTAAGCGAAGCAATTGCCATACAAGTGATGGCAGATATATAATAATCCATTTTCCTGGATCTATGTTCCGTGCAGCTCTGTCTCTCTCGTTCACCTGCAGAAATATGGACGATGATGGATAAATATAAATAATCTCAGACATTTGCATCACATGCAAAGTGCAGACGCAAATACTATGTAAATGAAATCATCCTCATCTACGAAATACGAGGTTTTGGATCAAATCATTCAGCGTATCTTTCACTGACACGCAGGCGACACAAAGATTCACCACAATCTGGGATTCGCTCGATACTCAAGGTGTTCTGGCCACGTTTGATGATGTCATCAGTGGATGACACCAGAGTTCATTGCTGTGTCTCAAATCGCATACTACTCTTAGTATGCTAGAAGTTAGTATGCATCAGTTTAGTGTACATACTAACTAGTACGCAAATCCTCCACAGATAGTATGTCTCAAATCAAACACTGCTGCTACACACTAACCGGAGATCACATGACAGCTTCTTCTTCTACTTCTATTTAACGATGTTTCAAGCAGCTGTTTGAACGCTATCGTCGACACCTGCTGGCAGCACGTTTTGCAACAAAGAAAAAATATGAGAATCTAAATAATCGCGAGATATTTAAGCTGGTATCAGCAGCGAAGACGTTTTTATCCTCTTACTGCTGCTGAAAATACACCTGTAAGTGTATGAATATATATGCATTTATATATGACGTAACTTCCGTTTAAAACGTCACTAAGATGGAGCTGTTTAGTGTGTTTAGTGTCCATCGAACCATGCTCAGTTTTGTGGGCGTGTTAGTACGCCAATTTAGTGTGCATGGTGCACTAAATTTCGCATACTAAGAATTGAGATGCACTAACGCACTAAAAATACTAACTTTTAGTAGCTAGTATGTGATTTGAGACACAGCATATGTGTATAATTAAGAGAAATCTTTCTGTACAAAAGTTAACTAGCTACTAAACAACAGCCTTTAAAAAACAAGAGGAGTTTTATTATTATTGTTATAAATGTATATATGCAATAACGTGTTTGTTCAATTACATGATTTATTAACTTATATATTTATTTATTCATATTCAGAAAATAATGTTTCAATCAATAACATCCTGTTTATTTTTTCTTTTTTTCTTTTTTTTTCATCATCATTATTTCGATAGTAATACACAAACAAACACAACGAAAGCGTCCCAACAAAAACACAAATGTTGTCTGTTGAACAGTTCTTGTGTTCCAGGGCCGTCCATCAATCAAGTCTTTGGCGTGTCATCGCCTCCACTGGTCAGAAGTTTTTCCTTCAGAGCGCGAAGGATGTCGACGGTTCTCTGCCGGAACACCGTCTGACCCACCCACAGGTTCAAAGTGGTGCCGAATATGTACGTGTTGCACATGGTGACGTGCACGTTCTCATCGAAGTGCTGATCAAAAATCTCCCATTTAAAGGTGACGAAAGTCAGCCAGAGTCCACAGATCAGGTAGAGCAGAGCCTGGACCACACCTGTGACGGCTGCCCTCACCTGACCCAGGAACCCCGGCGAGAGACAAGACTGACCACTGGCCATCATCTGCTGCACGTGTTTTATCAGGTAGCCTGAAATCACAGCAGTGGACGAGATCATGGTGGCGACGGAGAGAATTAAGTAACTCTTGAGCAACCACGAAATGATACTTTTGGCACTTTTGAAGCTCTGTGGCAGTGATGCCGAGGACACAGCGCTGGAGTTGTGAAGAGCGTTGTGAAATTTGAAGCGTTCCTGGACATGAACAATGACCACGGATATGTCGATCAGAGTCCAGATTCGTTCGAAGAAACAGAAGGAGTAGATGACCAGCTTGACGTTCTTCTTGAGCCACACGTAGACAGCTCGCTTGGAAGGAACGATCTTGATGTAGTAGTAGAAGTTGAGCCAGACCGAGGTGGTCATACTGGTGTGTAAACTCCCAAACGTGAAGATATAGAAGACCAAAGCGGCGACCGTGGAGCTCTGGTGCAGGTTGACGATCAACTTGACGAGCAGTGAGGTCAGGTAGAGGACGCTGCTGAGGACCAGCGTGTACAGGAGGCTCCTCCGAGGCTGCTTCAGGGTCACGGACGTGTCGGCGAAGACCAGGCAGTAGACGAAGAACACGTTAATGGAAAGGCTGGTCAGAGTAAAAGGCACATTAACGACGGTCGTGAGGAGATCCATTTTCCCGGCCGGCTCTGTTGCGGTGCTGAACCTCGCCTGGAAGATCAAGACTTAATGTATTGGATTATAACAAATCCAGGGATATTTGCATCGCAAATCACAGACGCAAATAAAGTTACTGTGAAATTAAGCGGATCTGGAGTTTTAAATAATCATTTGTTTTGCCACGACAGCCGGATCATTAGAACAAACAAAAGCTATGTCTGTTTATTTATTGTGAGAAGAAATATATTCTTTGATTTCCATCTAATTTGATCCTCAAAAAAATCACCTCGTTCTGTCTGTGAATCAGTTGCAGCACAGCTTCTCCTACAATGTCAAATATGTACACGTTCATCTTTTGTGCAGAAATTTCAGATCTGCTGAGGACAGAGAGGGATTCAGAGAGAGTGTGTGTGAATGGTTGTGTGTCTTTGTGTGCTCTCTCTCTCTCTCTCTCTCTCTCTCTCCCTCTCTCTCTCTCTCTCTCTCTCTCTCTCTCTCTCTCCCTCTCTCTCTTTCTCTCTCTCTCTCTCTCTCTATATATATATATATATATATGCACAAGTTTTAGGCAGGTTTGGGGAGTAAAAGTGTATTGAGATGTTTCTTGAAGGAGTCAGTAGATCATCAAACACAGATGTTTCTTGAAGGAGTCAGTAGATCATCAAACACAGATGTTTCTTGAAGGAGTCAGTAGATCATCAAACACAGATGTTTCTTGAAGGAGTCAGTAGATCATCAAACACAGATGTTTCTTGAAGGAGTCAGTAGATCATCAAACACAGATGTTTCTTGAAGGAGTCAGTAGATCATCAAACACAGATGTTTCTTGAAGGAGTCAGTAGATCATCAAACACAGATGTTTCTTGAAGGAGTCAGTAGATCATCAAACACAGATGTTTCTTTAAGGAGTCAGTAGATCATCAAACACAGATGTTTCTTGAAGGAGTCAGTAGATCATCAAACACAGATGTTTCTTGAAGGAGTCAGTAGATCATCAAACACAGATGTTTCTTGAAGGAGTCAGTAGATCATCAAACACAGATGTTTCTTGAAGGAGTCAGTAGATCATCAAACACAGATGTTTCTTGAAGGAGTCAGTAGATCATCAAACACAGATATTTCTTGAAGGAGTCAGTAGATCATCAAACACAGAGATGGTTCCAAAGCTTAGGAGCAACAGTCTGGAAGGATTTCTCTCCTCTGGTCCGGAAGTTCAGGAACCATCAGTAGATTCTGATCCACAGACCTCAGAGCCCGAGCTGGGGTGTAAGTCTGGATCAGATCACTGATGGAAGGTCTGACCATGAATAGATCTGAAAGTAATAACCAGAATTTTAAAATGATCCTGAAAGAAACTGGCAGCCAGTGAAGAGTTTGAAGGAGAAATGTGAGTTCTTCTACTAGAGCGGCTCAGAATTCTGGCTGCAGAGTTTTGAATGAACTGCAGGCGAAACAGATCATATAAGCGTCTTAGAGGACGACTGCTTTTGTAGTTTGAGAATTAAATCTTATTCATACAATGGAAAACACTTTGTCCTTCAGAGTGAGACAAACATGACGTAGCTGAATGGGAACCAACACAGATTCATGACCTTTGTTTTCAGTGTTTTGGTTTGGTCCATTAATTTCTTTTTTACATTACACAAAAACAGATGAGGATGATTTAAAAGTAATTGAATTCCCATCATGAATTTGCATCCAATGCAAATACTTAACAATAGTCTGACTTCTGAGTATTTAGTCCGAGTCCCTGCAGACCAGCACAGACCTGCAGTATCGGCAGCGACAGGATGTCGTTTATAGCGTACGCCACCATTAACGGGATTCTTATTTGCTTCGCCTTTCCGGCCAACTTGTTCTTCATCTACTGCCTGGTGTGTGCGGCTACATCGGGGCAGATCAAGCAGCCGCTGAAGATCCTCCTGGAGACGCTGGTCTTCTGCACAGTATCCAACTTAGTGTCCATAATCGGCATGTCCTCGTGTGACCTTCATGGTTCAGATGTCTTCTTCAGCACAGTGCTCTACTTGTTGTCGATCTGCCTCTTCAACACCAGCATGACCTCCACCGTCTGGCTCAACTTCTACTACTACACACTGATCGTACCCGCCAAGACATCCATCTCCGTCTGGATCAAGAAGAACATCAAGATAATCATCTACGCAGCCTGGATCCTTGACAGAATTTGGACGTTGAATGAGATTTCTTTCATCGCCCTCCGACTCACTCCTTTATTGACCAACTCTACCACACTCCAAAAAAAAAGTGAATTGATTCATATCCGCTGGGTTTCTTTCATCATCATGTGCTGTCTGAAGACCTACCTGGTTCTGTCCATGTGCGTCATGATCCAGTCGAGCGTCTCAATCTGCGTCTACCTGTGTCGACACATTCAGCACATGTCAGCCAGTGGTCGCTCCTATTCCTCGCCAAAGTTCCACGGACAGTTGAGGGTGAGCATCACCGGCCTCTTACAGTGTCTGCTCCACGTGTTCTGTGTTCTGGGGACGACCTCCAAGTTCATATCTGAAGATGTGTTTAATCGCTCTGTGAATTCCTTCTCACACATCACAGCGATCAATATATACATGTTTGCTACCACTTTAAACCTGTGGATGGGTCAGTCTGTGTTCCGGCAGAAAACCGTTGACCTTCTCCAGGCCTTGAAACCAAGAAATCCAAACAAATTGGGGACGACAGAGCAACAAGGACAAAACCCGGAGCTTCCTACTGTCCAAACACTACCTGAAGACGATGTCTAAATCTGTCGTAAATATTGTTTGGAAAATATATGTTCGTATGCGACACTTGTTTATAGTTGCTGTTAGTTTAATACTTGTTGTTACCGAAGTTTTCATCTGACAATTTAATCTAAATGTTTTATTTATTTTCAACATTATATGTAATAAAAAAACAAGTTTAAAAATACTTTGAATCATTTGATGGTAACATTAGAACCTGCTGATAACATGTGTTGACTCATCTTTGTTATAATCTTCCTCAGTCAAATACTTAAATGATGCTTATTATCTTTGATTCCAAAATAAAAACAATACTTGAAAGTCAGTGGTGGACCCGGCGTTTCTCACAAAATACACATTTTCTGCATCAACAGTTAGTGAAGACAAGACGAAAAACAAAACACGATCCTTCGTTAATTTTATGAAACCGTGAGGAACAACCAGAGCCATCGTTCAATGATTGAAAGTCTATCATTGATCGACACAAGAAAATGCAGCCCGGACCACCAGCTCGTTCGACTTCAGGAATGAGAAATGAAAATGAGGATTTTAATTTGAATTTCTTCACTTAAAAACATTTTAACCTAAATAATATAAACTATTGCACATCTTGTTTTTGACACTGAAAATTACAAACTAAGAGGTTCAATGTGTTAAAATAATTTCCACTGTGAATACATTTTAGAATCGATGGTTTTTTGTTTTATAACTCATTTATCTTTTCATTTTATTTATTGACTTATTATTCTTTTATTTTTCTTCTAAATGTTTTTCACTGGTTTTGATGCATATTGGCAATAAATATGTTCAATTTTATTCTTTCAGAACCTATGAAAGAGTTTTGAGGTAAAACATTAACTTATTAAGTTGAACATTTAAATGAAGCTAAGACTTTTATTCTGTTTTTCTTGAAGAAAATCAATTTTTATACAAATTAATCCCATTACAGTAAGTAAGTTATTTATATTTGTATAGCGCTTTTCCAGACCAGGGTCACAAAGCGCTTAAACAATCAAAACAATATTCAATAAAGTATATATTTTAAAGATCAAGATAAAACTGATAACATAACAGGAGTTCCAGAAAATCAAGGAAAAGCCTGAACAAATAAAAACGTCTTAAGATGTTTCTTGAAGGAGTCAGTAGATCATCAAACACAGATGTTTCTTGAAGGAGTCAGTAGATCATCAAGCGCAAAGAGAGAGAAGATTGTTCCAAAGCTTAGGAGCAACAGTCTTGAAGGACTTCTCTCCTCTGGTCCTGAGCCGTGTGTGTGGAACCATAAGTAGATTCTGATCCACAGACCTCAGAGCCCGAGCTGGGGTGTAAGGCTGGATCAGATCACTGATGGAAGGAGGAGCCTGACCATGAATAGCTTGGAAAGTAAGAACCAGAATTTTAGAGTTGATCCTGAAAGAAACTTGAAGCCAGTGAAGAGTTTTAAGGATAAGAGAAATGTGAGTTCTTCTACTAGAGCGAGTTAGAATTCTCGCTGCAGAGTTTTGTATGAACTGCAGGCGAGACACATCCTTCTTGTTTAGACATGAAAACAAACTGTTACAATAGTCCAGGCGAGAAGAAACAAACGCATGGATTACAAGATCCAGATCATGTTCCGACAACATTTTCCTAAGTTTAGAGATTTTTCTCAGTTGAAGGAAACAGTTTCTGGTCAGTTTTCTGCAGTGTTGAACAAGAGACATGACTTTATCAAATACAACACCCAGGTTTCTCAGGCTTAGTTTGACAGACTGACCTAAGTCACCCACGTACTGACTCAACCCTGGAACCTTATCATCAGGAGCAATAACCAGAGTTTCAGTTTTGTCCACATTTAGCTGTAGAGTGTTTTCACTCATTGTTTGATTTCTAGCAAACAATTGACTAAGTTCAGCCTCTGGGGCTCAGTTGGGTCAAAAGAGCAGTAGAGCTGGATGTCATCAGCAAAAATGTGATAAGAAACATCTGAAAATCTCTGAATGATTTTACCGAGGGGAATCAAGTAAAGCAAAAACAATAAAGGACCCAGAACAGAACCTTGAGGGACTCCACACATCTGCCGATTCAGACCTCATTTGATTGGCGGATACACTAAAACTGCGCCCAGAAAGGTAAGATGAGAACCATTCTAACACAGACCCAGACAGTCCCACTTCATCCCTCAGTCTTCTCAGCAGGATCTGGTGATCAACTGTGTCAAAGGCTGAGGACAGATCCAAGAGAACCAGAACAGTGGATTTACCAGAGTCAGCCGACATCATGATGTCACTGGACACTTTCAATAAAGCTGTCTCCGTAGAGTGATGTTTACGGAAGCCAGACTGAAACTTCTCATGGATGTCGCTCTGATCCAGGTACAGCTGCTCAGACACCACCTTCTCCAAGATCTTGGACAAGAAAGGGAGCTTAGAAATAGGCCTGAAATTACTGAGGTCAGTTTGATCTAAGCCTGGCTTTTTGAGCAGAGGCTCCACAATGGCATGTTTAAATGCGTTGGGAAAAACCCCTGTGGAAAGGGAGAGGTTCACCATATTGGTAACCCAGGGGCCAATTACATCAAATGCTTTGATAAAAAGCCTTCAAGGAAGGACGTCATCTGAGCAAGAGGAGGGTTTCATCTTGTTCACTAGTGCCGAAATATCACCCAAAGATACAGCAGTGAAGGAGGACCAAGAGGAGGAGAGGGGCTCAGAGACAGTAGGGGTTCCAAACAAAGGGGGAGAGATTTTCTCTTTGATCAATTTATTTTCGTCAATGAAAAATCTCAACAATGTGTTGCTGTCAGCTTCACAGAAGACAGGTGTGATTTGAGGAGCAGGAGATACGAGAGAATTAATCGTGTCAAACAAAACTTTGGGGTTTTTCATATTTGCTGCTACCAGTTTTCTGATGTAATCAGATCTAGCAGTTTCTACCATCTCATTGTAAGAAGACATCATATCCCTGAGGTGAAGTCTGTAGATCATCAAACACAGATGTTTCTTGAAGGAGTCAGTAGATCATCAAACACAGAGATGGTTCCAAAGCTTATGAGCAACAGTCTGGAAGGATTTCTCTCCTCTGGTCCGGAAGTTCAGGAACCATCAGTAGATTCTGATCCACAGACCTCAGAGCCCGAGCTGGGGTGTAAGTCTGGATCAGATCACTGATGGAAGGTCTGACCATGAATAGATCTGAAAGTAAGAACCAGAATTTTAAAATGATCCTGAAAGAAACTGGCAGCCAGTGAAGAGTTTGAAGGAGAAATGTGAGTTCTTCTACTAGAGCGGCTCAGAATTCTGTCTGTTGAGTTTTGTATGAACTGCAGGCGAGACACATCCTTCTTGATTAGACATGAAAAAAAACTGTTACAATAGTGTAAACGACACAAACGCATGGATTATAAGATCAAAATCATGCTGTGACAACCTTTTCCTAAATTTTGAGATTTTTCTCAGTTGAAGGAAACAGTTTAATCCATTAGCATTGGAGGTAAAATGAAAAAAATAGTTAAAGATCTTGTGCAGGGATTGATAAGCGAGTTTGAAACGACAATTGACCGCAGAGGTTGTTTTCTTTGACCCGGTGGCTGAACAAAGGCCATTAATAAAGTGTGAAAGGAAGGAGTGCAGCACTTACAGACACTTATGCCTGCCGAGTCTTCCTGGCATAACTCTGCCTCGCTCTCCATCCATCACACGCCGCCTGCAGCGACCGGGAGATGAAGTGTTTGGCAGAGCCGGGCAGCAGATGGAGCTGGTTTCCTTCTCGTCTGGCTGGTCTAGAGGAAGCTTCAGCAGCTGGCGTGGATCCACTCGCACATCCTCTCCAGCGAGGCAGGTCCACACCAGAGGCTGCTGTGTAATTTCACTACTGTTTACATACACTCACTCATGAAGTATTGAAATGATGAACTGCCATTACCATTTAACGTAGACTCTCAAAGAATTGTTTTTAAAATGAAAATAATTCAAACTTTTGTCCTATAATGTATTGTTATTTATTATTATATGTTCGTATCTGACACTTCTTTATATTTGCTGTTAGTTTAATCCTTGTTGTTACCGAATTCTCTCCTGACAATTTAATCTAAATGTTTTATTTATTCTCAACATTATATGTAATAAAAAAAACAAGTTTAAAAATACTTTGAATAACTTGATGGTAACATTAGAACCATTTGATGAATGATGAACTGCCACACCATTTAACGTAGACTCTCAAAGAATTGTTTTTAAATGAAAATAATTTCAACTTTTGTCTATAATGTATTGTTATTTTATTATTTGTTTTTTATACGCCCACTTTATTGAACACGTCACTTATTTTATTATACTTTATACTTATTTATTTATATGTATGTATTTCAACTATTGGATTATTATATATTACATTTAACCTGAATCCCACAAAAGTAAATGGCAATAAACATTATCTAAATCTTATAATTTAATTTAAATTCAGATAAAGTTAAAAAATGAATCACAGAGCGTTGTGTTGAGGTAATATGTGTTTTTTTTGTATCATAAAATTCATTTTCTTGTCAACTCTTGTTGCCTTGGAAATAAAACCTGATCGGTTATCACTCGGTTCTTCACTCCCCTCTAGTGCACAGAGGCTGAGGAGCACGGCTGGAGGTTTTCGAAAATAATTCATTCTGATTGAATAAAAAGTCACATCTTTGACATATTGTACATCAGATTTAAATGTGTTTGATACTGTAAAGAGGTCAATGTTTAGCATAACAGTGAGTCTTCAAAACATGTAGGTTTGAATTGCAAATGTTGCAGAAATAGAAATAAATACTTTTTCCATTTACAAAATAATACGTGCTCTACTCTTCAGAAGACACATTGAGATCCAACATTTTCTTTGACATCAAATATATATATATTTTTAAATGAATCAACATCAGTTTGGAATGTCGACTATTTTAAAGTGTATTGAGAATTTCATGAAAACTTGTATATTCAGTAAAAGTGAATTCATAAAAACTTGTAAATTCAGTTAAAGTTAAATCATAAAAACTTGTATATTCAGTTAAGATATTATTGAAGTTATTTCTTAAAAACGTGTATATTCAGTTAAGATATTATTGAAGTTATTTCTTAAAAACGTGTATATTCAGTTAAGATAGTATTGAAGTTAATTCATAAAAAACTTGTATATTCAGTTAAGATATTATTGAAGTGGATTCTTGTTCCGGAGTTTGTCATGATATTTTTCTCCCCAGTCTACTTTTTAGATAATTTATAATTCTACGAAATAACTCACACAAACATCAGTTTCGAGTTTAAGATAAGGAGCAGAGATTACTGATTTCTGATGTCAACAACTATACAGACTTCCAGTAACAGTTCAGACAATTAAAATGAATTCAAACAATAATGTAGTTAAGGTGAATTGAATCAGACTCATATTTTCTGATACATAAAGTTTGATAAATATACATTTCATTAGGGCTGAGTCTTCAAATATGTTGGCTCCATGTGTGGTTGAGTTTGACGTCCATGTCTTAGAGCCATAAGTAGCTGCTATTAATGAATAATAAAAACAGAAGATCGTCATTGTCATGATGACAGACTTGGCCACAGCTGTTTCACAGCAGGTGAACTGGATTGACACCCCAGAAGCACACAGGTGTTCACCTTCAACTCTCTCCCAGATGCATCGTTTGACTACACAATGAGTTTATTAATGTCGTAAGAAGAGCCATCCTTAACCTCTATATATTTATTTTATTACATCAGCGTTTATTCACTCGGTGACTTCAGTCGTTTTATAAAATGTTACAGTATTTAATTGTAACTACTAAATAATATGAAAAAAAGAATACATTTGGGTTGATATTTTGATTCTACCACCGATTTGAGGATATATTTAACTCAAATACCCGTGAAATACCTAGCAATAAAAAATAATAATTAATAAAAACAACTTTTAATACCAATTTGTAGTAATAATCCGTAGTTAAATTTGGAAATTACACTTATTGGGGAATGTACATAATTATTTGAAAGCACCTTTGATTTCTGTCAAAGCTTCCAACATTGTCATTTATATTGAATAAAATACGAATAGATTATAAATAAAAGACGGAAGTTGAGCTCCCTAATACTCTGCTGCGCATGCGCACACATGATTAACAGGTGAACGCTTTAGCTAATAGCATTAGCAGGTATGTCAGTCACCTTAAACTAAAACGTTATTATTGGTCTGTTGCTGAGCGTAATATATATTATTACATGTGTTAGTACTTTTTAAATGCATTGGTTAGTTCGTGCCATTGTTTTAACTCGGTGTATTTCATATAAACTCACTTCGCTGGGAAGTTTTGTTATTTTTACGCTACGTTTTTTATTTTTAAATACACCGTATACACTTTACATTACTATCCTTATTTTCCAGATTGAGATTACTCCGCGTGTTTCTAGAATAACGTGGGATGGAGATAAGACCGTAAGTACTAACGCGCGGGTGTGTGTGTCGACAGGCGTGGCTACTCCAGTCATTACGGTAGCTGCAGCCTGCGGAGGCAGAGACGAGCCAGAGTTGGACCGTTGGCGTCGCACCGAGCAGGTAAAAATCTTCTTCTTCTTCTGCGAATCTGAGGCGACATGACGCCGCAGAAAATACGTGTGGATGTGGCTTTACTGGCGAGTGCGGTGTGTGATGACGAGTGTCTTCTCTGAGGGAAAAAGGACGCATTGTTCGTGGACATGATTGTCTCCTCTTTGTCCAGACACTTCTTTCTGCATTGAATCCATCACTTGGATCACAAGTGTTTCGTGCACATATTGCCGCATTCCAGAGGTTCCCAGTGATCCCATGTTGCTTCACATGCGCACTGGAACCATGGCTCTTCTTCACTGACCAACATTAAAAACCTATTGCGGTAAACTGCGGGATTTTTCCTGCGGTGACAGTGAGAAAAAAAACTGCGAAAAATGTGTGAGATAATGGCATGAAATGAGCAGCAGTTGTGCTGGACATTCAAGGTGCAGATAGATGCTGAGTCACATAGGAATGATGTTGTGGAGTCATTACACGCATGTGGAACAATCTTAAAGAATATTGATCTGCTTTGGTTGATCAACATTTAAGATGCATCTGGAACACCTTTTATTCTAAGCCCATCTTCAATGTGGATCAATTTTGGACAGTTATGCAGGGCTTCTGTTCAATTTAATCTGCATACATTGGCTTGCTATTGATTTCCATCCGTCCATTTAGCTCCAGTGTGTGGAGAACCATTGAAATGCTCCATCATTTCCAGGGTGTATCAACTCATGATCAGTGGGAGGGGCCTGAGCGACGCCTCGCAGGGGTGACCGGGTTTATTGTCCAACATGAGCCGGGCTCCTCATCCACGATTTCTCCGGTATCTCAATGGAATCTATACGTGTTTCTATTCCACCTGTGTGGAACAATCTGGCCCAAGGAAACCTTCCCTGCAGCCCATAAATCAGACACGTCATCGGAGCGACACCGCCATCAAAACCATGCTTGTTACGTAATGTTTGAGATGATCAATGGTTCTGATGCAGGTGATCATCTTTCAGGTCGAACATCCCAGACAGTAGGATTCCAGCTGGATGCAGTCACACGGCGACAGGACATCCATGTGTTGACTGAAATGTAGGTGAGCTACTCTTAATCCCTCGCGTGTTAGACGTTCTAATCCTGATTCCTCTCACCTTAACCAGCCAGGCGTTAACGGGTAGAAACAAGAGTCAGTCAGAGAGCGACTTAATGCCGTACGTGGGGGTGAGACAACGTAGAGAGATTTCTTGAACGATAGAGGAGTGACACTCTTTAGTTGTGCCAGACTCTTGCCATCCTCACATCCTCAACTGTGACTCTCTGACAAATACTTTATACTCTCCAGTCATTGACACCAACGATTGATCACATCACCAAAAGAGATTATGTCATTGTTGTGTTTGTTATTGTACAAAACACAATCATATGGTTAAGACTCATTCAATTTTCAGGCCAAACCTTTTAATCATGTTTTTGTTTTGATGGTGTGCTGTTCTTTTGTATGAAGTCATGTGACGTAAGCTTCTTGGCAGAAGTTGAAAATGTAAACTTGTCGTTTATCACTGAAGGACTTTAGAATCAAAAGTATGCGAGACGACAAAAATGGACTACTCTGATAATAATCCCAATCCTTCGACATGAGGGTTTATTTTTAAGGTTTGATTGGTAATCATTTTCTTTTCTTCTCGTCCTGAGTTACAAAATGAGTCTCAAGATTGATGGAAGCAGTGACCTTGGCTGTTTAGTCGGATACATTTTGTATATAACAAATTAATGCATAGCAGCTGCTGCTATAGTTGTGACTGAAGAATTACATTTTTACCAGGTTGCTGACAGAAATCCAAGATACTTTTCTGTTCTGATGGACGTTATTTTCCTCACCCAGCAGTATATGACAACCAGAGAGCGCAGATAGAAATACATGTGTGGGCAGAGAGTGACTCACCTTACTGTGTTTCTGCTGTGTATCTCTTATGTGTGGGTATCAAACATTAGTCGCCCGTCGCTTTCTTCATAGAATTTACCTTTTGCATTTTTTAAAAACACGAGTGACGTATTAATATGTCGGTGTTTAAGAGAAGGAAACAAAGATTATGGATGTCAACAATAACTATACATACAGATGCAAACAATAACTGTCAAACTAATGTTAAATTAGAGGAACCTCCAACAATGAATGGACAATATCTGACTCACACTTGCTGTTACAGACAGTTTAATAAATATACATTCAGTTATGCTCATGACTGACAAAAAATACTTTGGTCCCTTGAGTGATACAGTTTGAAACCCCCTTCTTTTACCATACAGTGACCTGTCTTTCTTTTAAGGTTGGAGAACAAGTTTTTCTTAACGTAGGAGCTAACAGCAAAAAATAGCATTTTTAGGTCAGATACATACAGTCCTACTGACATAATGGGCGCACATGACTCAAGCACGTTTCTGGACTATTTAAAAAAGTGAGATATAAGACTAACTAATTAAAGAAGACACTGCTTGTTATATACAATAATTTATTAGAGAAAGGAAGAAAAACGCGTGACAAAAGAAGATTATGAAGGCAAAAAGAAAATACAAAGGCAGGATATTTGTTGTTAAATCCTAAATGCTAAGTGTTATTCCTTCTATGTAGTATACAGATGGTACGTTGATTCAAAAGCAAATTTAAAATTTAAAGACTGAATACATTTAATTTAGTAATGCTTAGATTTATCGTTTGTGATTTGTCACAAAGAAAAAATGTATTTGACAGTAGAATTATGCGTACACGGCAGCACGTAGGGTTTTTAACAATGGTTATTAGATCTCAAGGATCGAGAGCAACTTCATCCTATTAAGTGTCGGTGAAGCCCAACCCACTTGAAGAAATTGCAGGATTACATCACCAGCACAGAGAAGGAGAGCCAGGATCTCAAGCACACACTTCCAATCTTCATGTCAGGAAAGAGTTGTTTTAGTTCAACTTCCTGGGTAGAAATGTATCATCTGGAGAAGGTTCAAAGCCTTGTTTCGTCCACGTTATAAAATACAGTTAACGTTGATGTTCAGAATAAATAAATCAGAACTCTTGAAATGACATTTTGTCTTATTGAGAAAATCCTCTTTGTTCATCCCCTTAATTAGTCCATTCTATAAACTATGTTTTAAAATAAGAAATATAGAAACATAGATTTCATTTTAAGAATGAGTAAAAGATCATCTGTAACTATTTCAAATGTATTTATCCTTATTTTAGTACGTACCAGGTTTTATATTTTCCTCTGGGACATCCAAACTCTTGTTTTTAAATCTGTCTCTGAAGCGAGGGATTCCAAAGAATCTGAAGTCACTTTGAGGAAATAATCTCCTTTGGTTTGTTCTTTGCATGTCCTACTGAATGTGCCTGAAATACTTCTAACGCGAAGCAACACAATCTTAGAAAATGTTTGATCCAGCTCAAGGGACTACACGTCTGGGGAAGCTTCTAAACATATCCCACAGGACCACAACACTCAAATTGGTGTCACTCGACTCGCTTGACTGGATGTGACTTGAAGATCATGTCCGTGGGCAAAATGGAAATGACATCTTGTTAAAGTACACAGCTTGACCTTCTGTCTGGTCTGGACCACAAAAAAACAATAATTCATTATTTGTTTGGTGATTTATACTTTTTTTTTTGTAGTATTTGAATATTTTTGAAATGCAGGTGTTAATAACACACTCAAAAGTATTTCATTTTTGGGGATAATCTTCTATGTAGATACTCTTAACAGTGTGCAGTATCCTGGTATAATTTTTAACATGATCAACTTTTTTGGAATCTCCCTTTGTGTGTGGATTTGACTTTTGAACGCTAAATAATGAAGTCTAATCTATTCTAGATGTTGACAAAAGTTCATAGTTGATGGCTGGAACTGAAAGGTGCTGCCTATAAGATCTATCCCATAATAATGGGTATCCAATACAATGTGTATTGCAGTTACTGTCCAACATCATTCTTAACACAAATAGTTTCACTGCCTTCAATCTATTTGTCATTTCATGGAGCACGTCCTCTCTTAACTGTGTGGTTTCATCATTATTTCTCTGCCATCCATTGGTTTTGGCTGGAGAGGATTAAGGAATTCTTGAGGACAGGTTTGCCTTTCGCAGGTCATTTCCACTTCCCTCTTGCGTTGGAAAGACAAGGACGGATCAGATTATCCTCCTCATTCATGTGGTCCAAGTTTGGTCCGCTGGGTAGTTGCTGCACTTTCTCTCTCTCCGCTTCCATGGTTACGAGGCTTGAGTGTTAGCGTAGAAGACAATGACAAATGCTTGGTAATTGTACGAGTGAGCTTTGCAACAATGCACACTGATGCAACTCGCGTCTGTCTCGACGACGATCGCACTCGATTAACTGTAAAGACGTGCGTCTGAAGTTGAACTCGTGACCAAAATGGATCCACATCAAGTCTCAAGACCAACTGAACTGAGGCTGCATTAATTATAGTCTCTTTACTCTGTTTATTACATTTGAACAACGTCATTAACTGGCTCTGCTTCATCATTTTTATCTATTTCACCACCATCTGTTCGTTCCCTCTCTGTCCAAGTATCTAAAATATGCTTATATAACCATTAAAACCCCATTATAGTTATGCCAAGTATGCCTTTGATAGCTTTTTTTGTTTTTGTCCTGCCGCATGTGCATTTTATTCACTGTCTATTTAATTATAAAAAAAAGTGCATTGTTTTTAGCGTCTTTAGTTCGGCTCCTTATAGATTTCCAATCCACCAATTTATAATTGTATAATATTCAAATATAATGGTTAAGTCTGTACATTATAACAAAAATACTTCTGGATATATTTCTGTTTCATAACTATTTTCCTCACAGTTTATAGCAGTGTTTGTGCAAACAATCAGAAATGACTAAAGTCGTTAGCGACTGTATTACTTAAAAGTGCTTTTAATACACAAAAAACCCAAACAAAACAGTTAAACTCGGGATGACATTGCTATTCTCTATTTTCAGCTTGGCTTCAACAAAACATACAAGTACATTTCTCACCTTCCCTATTCATTTCAACATATAAATGGACGTCGTGTCACATGGTCTTTGTCACTGAAGCAATTCACTTAAAGCTAAATGAATCACCTTCTTGGACTTCTCGTCCATTCATCACAGGCGAGCGGTTTCCAGGTACCATCGCTCATGTTTCCCACAAGTCCCTTCATCTTCATTTGTTATTGCAAAAAATGTCTGTCCTTCTTGTATGAACCTTTGCTTATTCTGAATCAGCTAATGTCTTTATCTGTTACCATGGAGACTGAGTTCCGCTGTTGCCGTGGAAACTGGCAGCTCATCACAACCCACTGCAACACACCTCCACCACTCCCCTGAGGCAGCAAACGCATTCACATTAATCCCTTGCAAATATGTTTGTGTAGTAGGTCCATTTATGTGTAACCTATGTGCCGTCGTTCCTGAAACCAACCTTTGATACCGGAGCTGTGACGAGCTCTTACTCCCCCAATTAACAATTTGTGGCCAAATTTGGCCCCTAGAATGAATTCATGCGGCTCCAATGAGTTAAGAATACAATCTTGAAACCGATCATGTAGAAATGTTTGCCAAATATTACAAACATGTGGATTTTGTCCTTATTTTTAATAATTACTTGTTAAAGTTGAAGGAAATAATTTTCTCTTTTTTAAATTTCTGCGATATCTGAATGTGTGTGTGTATATATATATACTGTATGTATATATATATATATTAGTGGGGTTTGTATTGGTAAGAATCTGGTGATGCAATACGTATCACTATACAGGGTCATTCATTGAATATATAGTGACACTGTAGGAACAAGGATATACTTTTAGAATACGATTAAAATGTAAAAACCATACAAACTATGCTGAGAACAAATGAAATGAAAATAAATAAGGCAGAGTTGCAATTTGCCAGAATATTGCACATCCAATGAATGTTCTTGTATTTCACTTGTAGTTTAGTGAATTATACCACCTTGTTTTATTTTATTAAGCAGAATTTAGTAAGACTATGGTTGACGGATAAAACCTTTGTTTGAGTCCGTTTCTGCGTGATTTTATAGACCTGAAACGTCTGCCTATACAATCTCATGTGTCAACATTAAATTGCCCTTTAGATGAAGCAAGATTTTTACCTTGCTGGTGGTGGACAGTTGGCAATTTTTGTAACGGTTGCAAGACTCTAGTAATCTGGAGCCGTTGCTTGCGTGAGAAGCCGAAACATTCTGTGATGCCACCTGTGAGAAGCGAGAGGGAGGATCGAGCGGTTACCAGTCGTAACACTGTTCTATGAATGGATCCGTCATCACGACTCCTCCTGCTCACTCGGCATGACGCTGATTATTTAACGGCTTGGATTGACTTGTCATCCATGCAGAGCTGACCACCAATGATGTGTAGGTCTGACACAATACATTAGTACCAATCACAGTTGTGTTAACGTCTGTATAGAACATCTAAGGAGTGCAATATATTCTGGAGAGTTTTAAAATGTCCATTTTCTTTTTCAGAATATTGGAATTTCTAGTGAAAAAAAGTACCCCAGAATGTACAAACTGTCCTTGGTAATCTTTCAGTACTTATTTAGTGTTGGGTGTTTAGTACTACTTTGACCCTGTGTGGGTTGTGTTTGGTATATCCAGTACTGCTCCATTGTTATCTATGGTGTGTTTCTTTTATCGCTACGTAACTTCTGCCAAGGAGATTATGTCATCGTCAATGTGAGCTTCCCAGTATCCATTTAAATAAAAAAACTTTTTGGAGAAACTATTACAATTTGGTAGTGTTGTAATGAACTTTTAAATACACAAGTAGATTAGTCAGTCTTGCTTTTGAATTGTTAAGATGAATTAAAGATTAAATGTACTAACGTTAAGTAAAGAAAGAAAATCAAATGTGGGATCAAAGATTGCTTTTGTAATATTTGTTTCATCTGTGATTCGTGAATTTAGATGGTATCGTTTACTTTAGCCTGAGGGTTTGATCACTGCTTCAATTTTCAGTGGATTTTTCTCAACAACCAGAAGTAATGGTTGGGATTCGTTGAGTCTGATTTTGGAAAGTGATTGACGACTAAAATGTTTTGTTTGATGAGTTACTGTCTAACTAGTCGTAAGCAGGGAATACTTTTTTTTTTTTTTTTAAATGAAAATTACATTAATCTTATTATTATTTAATGACATTTATGTGAAATAGTTTTCCACCTTCTCTCAATTAAAACCATTTTCTCGATTTTCTTTTTGTTTAATATGAATAAAAGATAAATGCATAGTTTCGGCTGATGGATCAAAAAAAGATAAAACCTGAACAGGACCAAATCATTGGTCTCATGTAGCTGTAATTAAAAAATCATTCTCCATTTTGACTATTTTGACTATTGTCTCTCTTCATGTTTTTGTATTTGAACCGAGGGATGGTTTGTTTGTGACATGAATGACGGTTTTGTTCTGTTGTTTTCTTCTCTTCTCTTTTGTCGACCGTCTTCCACAAACTCTCAAACCTCCCAGATGTAATCCTTTGTTCTGATCCGGAGACACCATCCCAGTTATTCAGCTGAGGTAAGAAATCTTCACACGTGTTCAGTTTTTTTTTGCATTTCATGAATCGCTTCTGTGCTCGACTGCCACAGTAAAGATGCTGCATCACTGCTGCTTTCCAATACAGTCACACTCTGATTTAACCGTGGGGCTCAGAGGAAGAGGGGTGTGTGTGTGTGTGTGTGTGTGTGTGTGTGTGTGTGTGTGTGTGTGTGTGTGTGTGTGTGTGTGTGTGTGTGTGTGTGTGTGTGTGTGTGTGTGTGTGTGTGTGTGTGTGTGTGTGTGTGTGTGTGTGTGTGTGTGTGTGTGTGTGTGTGTGTGTGTGTGTGTGTGTGTGTGTGTGTGTCGACAGGGATAACACACAGGGAGACATTTTTGTTCTCGGCTTTAGTAGGAGAGGTGCAGAGTTATTTTTAAAAGTGAATCTTGTGCGAAAAATGATTTGAATCATGTCCAGTAAAGTGTTACGAACGTCAGTTGGAACTGAAGGTTATTCTTTCGACTGCATTAATATCAGTGATGCAATAAATCTAAAGATTTGAACCAGCGTTCGTGTCACCGTCGGCACGTTTGTGGAGGTTTTCTTATCGTTGTTCTTCCAAGACAGTCTTGGTGGAGTTAAGAACCTGATACGCGTTCATTATTCACAACTGCAATCAATTACACTCGTAAAGCTTGTGTTAATAATTCAGGCTTTTAATTTGAGCTATCTGGACAAATATGGGGTCACGTCAATAAACCTGGTCCCAGGAAGACCCTTGACTGTATGTATGTGGCCCTCATGAGTGAAACCATCAACCGATCATGACATGTAGAACTGTATACATGTTTGACACTTGATTTTATTTCATACTGGATCATATTTTGTCATTTTCTTTAGTTTTCTTTTGTGTATTTTCCTTGTTACTTACATTTTTAAACTTTCATTATCACATCAAAAGCTCATTTCTGTGACCTTTTAGTCTTGACTCTTAATTTTGCTTTCCTTTTTCCTATTTTCACTTTCATGTCAATTACTTGTTCGCACGTCTCTCTCACGTCTAAACAATTTCCCGAAGGAGACCTCCTGAGGGATCAATAAAGTTTTACCTTACCTTACCTTACCTCTTTACACTACAGTGGAACGGTCAAAACTATCCTCGGCCCTGACTTTTGTTAATGGAAATGCAGATGTTTTTCAAGAAAATACATTTAAAGTAAGTGTTAAAGCGATTCTATGCGATTTTAAGTCAAGCGACGTCAGTGGACTAAAGTGTTGGTGTTCAGCCCAACGGGAGACTACATTTCCCATGAGCACTTTGCAGCATATAGATGATTTCTTCTGTTTCCAGACTTCCATTGTCTGAATGAAGGATGATACTGATAAGTTAATGAATCAGATTGTGGATAATAAAATATGATGTGTGTTGTGACGCAGCACAACCACTAGATATTTAGCATGTTTACATCATTAAGAACTTTTACAGTGAAAATAAAAATCACACAAAACATCTCAAGTCACGTTATATGAGTCATTCAACTAGTTTTAAGTTAATGTGTCATCACAAGTTATTTAGCACTAAAATATTAAGCTACACAAAACTACCCAGAGCTACTTTAAACAAAAATGAAAAATGTTAATTTAAGAAAAAATGATGCCTCATAAAAACTATAATTATAAAATAAATGATTGTTTACATCGTTCATTAAACTTCTTCAGTCCTTTAAGTCGTACTGGCCACTGTCATTTATGTTTATTTCTCTTTCCTGCAGCTCCTTTCATGAGGTAGTGACTTTGCTATCGTGTATGTTCCCATTGTTGGCTGTAATTCAAGGGAGAAGCAGAGGGTGAGACGGTAAACAAGGTTGTCTCGGCTCAATCTGCAGCCTGACGACGTCTCCTCGTGTCCTTGAGCTATAAAACCAAACCCCCTTTTATTTCTGATAAGGAGGGCACCTTTGTATCGCACTGATGTAAGTGAATTGAGCTAAACCAGGGCTGTTTGAAAAGAGAAGACGCACTTAAGTGGTGTAGGTCGAGGCTCGGTCGTTTAGTATCGAGTTTAATTCAGATTATTTAGTGAGACTGTCGAGTCTTAACATGACGGGAAATCTATCGTAAAAATACTTAATCAGTATTTTCCTTATAGTCTCTGGCAATTATATCAATTTATTTGATATGAAACCTAAAACCTTAAACCTTAAATAAAATAAAAAAGAATAACTTAATGAAACTTAATCACTATTGGATGCTTTGAAATGTATTGCTAACACGAAAATGAACAAACACTATACATTTAAAATTAAATATGAATATTCAATGTATGAATACATTTGATTTACACATGCTTTATTGAAATATAAACCATAGAAGAATAGAAATATACACCATAAAAAAATAAATTGATACAATGCTATTGAATATTAATACATTAAAAAAGATCCAATATTTAACCTAATGTGTTTGTGGTTTGCCTTCGGGTCACATTGACCCTGAGATAGCACAAGGAACAAGTGTATCAATATTGTCCTGGACCCCAAGTGTGGAGACACGTGAATATTTAAATGTTAATAGTAGATATACCTAATAATGTCTATCTATTTATACACACTATATTGAAATATCAATAATAAAAGGATTTTGGTAAACATAACACGATTTGAGTGCCAAAAAAAAAGGAAAATATCGATACAGTGTTATATAGATACGGTATTATAAAATGAAATATTGTGTGTAATACTCTCTTCATCACTATTAATACAAAGTAACTCCAGGGTTAATCTGATTTTTTTTTTTTTAAAAAAACCTTCATTTTTAAACTATTAAAAAAAAACATCAGAGTTTCTTTATATAAATCGTATAGATCATCAAATTAAAAACTCAAGAAAAATCCTGTAAATATAATATTAATTCTCTTTGTATCAAACTGTTTTATGACTTGGACAAGGTACATTTTTAAAGGTAAATAAAAGTATTGATGTTACAAACATCTTGACAATCAATTATGTTTTGTTTTGACCTGGTGAGGATGCACTCGAGCCCAGGTGTGTTCTAACATGTGATCTTCACGCTAAAGTAACCTGCGACATAATGACTCTCAACAGAGTGTCTTGATGTCGTCCGAGTAACAGGAAAGCGTCTTTTATCAAAGTGTCCGTCACAGGTGCTCTGTGTAGGTCTCTTGTAGGTGGAATATTCATCATCAGCCCACATCAGAACCAACAGAGAGATCTCCTCAAGAGTGATCACTCACCGCTGACACTTTACTACCTTGAACTGAGAGGCAGGTGTTACTTTATGGGCGAGGAGACCTGCAGGTCATGAAAGCTGAGCAGAAAGAAATGGAACATTTGAAATTAAAACTGTAGCTTTAATATAAACATTATTTGTTCATTGTCAACAGCTTTAAACTAGTCATTCATCCTTGCATTGGTCAGTACCTGTCAAAGAGGTCAAGGCTGATGTAGGCACACAGAGCATGATGGTGAAGGTTAGTCCATGACCTGCTGTTTTTCTCAAGAGTCTCTGAAGTGATTCGGTTATGATTGACCTTTGAGTTTATTACTCCTGGCTTGGACAAAGTAAAGTAAAATAAACCTAGTTTTCCTGCTTTCTTCTGCTACATGTGTACATAATTGAAACATCTTAAGACTTTTTTATTTGTTCAGGCTTTTCCTTGATTTTCTGAAACTCCTGTTGTGTTATCAGTTTTAAGCTTGATCTTTGAAATATATACTTTATTGAATATTGTTTTGATTGTTTAAGCGCTTTGTGACCCTGGTCTGGAAAAGCGCTATACAAATAAAAATTACTTACTTACTTACTTACTAATTTAATGTACAATGTCTTCACTAAACAACAATGATGTGCACGATGAGTAAAGGAAGCGTGAAATCATATGTGGTTCCTCTGGTTTAGCCCGAGGCCTCTTCACACTCGTCCCCACTGGTTGGTGCCACAGAGCTCATGGACAAACATTCACATCCACAGCTTATTCTCCTCCTCGAGCTTCATCTGAACCGACAACGTGGCAAACAAAACTGACTCTGCATCAATAATTAAACTAGAATCACTGCTCGACTCTTTACGCCGTCGTAATCTCACTTCGGTTCGTAGACGAGAAACTTTTGTCACTCGTTGATTATTAATAAATAGATGATGCGAGTAAAACATTTTCTGTGAATACTATGCAATAGGGGTGTGTATTGGCAAGAATCTTGTATTACGGTAGTATCACAATTAGGGCTGTGTACTGGCAAGAGTCTGGTGATACGATGTGTGATGATACATAATATTGCAATACTGTAAGAACAACGATTTATTGTGATATATTGCGATACTGTAAGAACAATGATATATTGTAACACTGTAAGAACAACGAGTTATTGCGATACTTTAAGAACGTTTTATTGCGATACTGTAAGAACAACGATATATTGTAACACTGTAAGAACAATGAGTTATTGCGATACTTTAAGAACGTTTTATTGCGATACTGTAAGAACAAGAGTTATTGCGATACTGTAAGAACAACGATTTATTGTGATATGTTGCGATACTGTAAGAACAACGATTTATTGTGATACTGTAAGAACAAGTTATTGCAATACTGTAAGAACAACGATTTATTGTGATACTGTAAGAACAAGTTATTGCGATACTGTAAGAACGAGTTATTGCGATACTGTAAGAACAACGATTTATTGCGATACTGTAAGAATGAGTTATTACGATACTGTAAGAACAACGATTTATTGTGATACTGTAAGAACAAGTTATTGCAATACTGTAAGAACAACGATTTATTGTGATATGTTGCGATAGTGTAAGAACAACGATTTATTGCGATACTGTAAGAACAAGTTATTGCGATACTGTAAGAATGAGTTATTGCGATACTGTAAGAACAACGATTTATTGCGATACTGTAAGAACAAGTTATTGCGATACTGTAAGAACAACGATTTATTGTGATATGTTGCGATACTGTAAGAACGACGATTTATTGCGATACTGTAAGAACGAGTTATTACGATACTGTAAGAACAAGTTATTGCGATACTGTAAAAACAATGATATATTGCGATACTGTAAGAACAATGATATATTGCGATACTGTAAGAACAACGATTTATTGTGATACTGTAAGAACAAGTTATTGCGATACTGTAAGAACAACGATTTATTGTGATATGTTGCGATACTGTAAGATCAACGATTTATTGTGATATGTTGCGATAGTGTAAGATCAACGATTTATTGCGATACTGTAAGAACGAGTTATTACGATACTGTAAGATCAACGATTTATTGTGATATGTTGCGATAGTGTAAGATCAACGATTTATTGCGATACTGTAAGAACGAGTTATTACGATACTGTAAGAACGAGTTATTGCGATACTGTAAGAACATTGATTTATTGTGATATGTTGCGAAAATGTAAGAACAACGATTTATTGCGATACTGTGTTTAATTTCTTTAACTTTAAAATCTGTTTTAAAGCCAGAATGAGTCCAAAAATAAGCTAAATATAAATTTAACCTTTTTGAAGTAAAATTGTACCTAAATTCAAAGTTATTTTTTAAATTATTTTTTGTAAAAAAAACAACAAAACAACAAACATCTGATCTGTGATTAACACGATTTAAAAAAGTTAGTTTAACGTTGTTGTTGCTCTCTGGTGTTGTAGTATTTACAGACCACAGGACTCTTGATAAAGTCGTAACTGCTTTCATTTGTTTTCTAACCAAAATATGTCCAAACATCAGCTTTAAAAGCTGCTGGACTCACTGTATCCTCTCAGCCTTAGTTGTTGCTGAGATTTCGTGGGATCTCATTCTTCCTTCAGCTGCAGAGGATGTAACGACTGCTGCCATCTAGAGGTAGGAAGTTTAATTGCAACACAAAAATGAACAAACGCTGTGAATATTTGCACATTAACTGTAAGTAAAAAAAACAAAAAACAACAAGAACATTTATTTATACAGACTTTATTGGAATATAAAGCATAAAAGAAGATGCAATGAAACTATGATTTAAAGTCAGTAATACTGGCTCTTAGTTAGTGATCGACAATCTCATTATTCCTCCACAGAACTACAGACTTGTTTCACTGCTTCACATAAAAACAAAATCGAAATCTCAGTTGAGATGACGACGCGCAACAATAAAGACTTAATCTAGATTTTTTTTATACCTTCATCCTCATCATTCCTTCCACTATGTTATACATGAAGTTTTTATTGTAGTTATGTTCATCGCAAACATATATTTCCATGCAAATGTATCGCCTCGAAGAGCGTTTAATCCTCAGATTGAGTGATTGGTTCCAAAATAAATAAAAAAAACATCACCTGGAAGCTCCTGAAGTGTCAATGCTGTCATTAGCTTGAGCTAACAATGAGCTTTTTATTTCCACAAGTACTTTCACAGCAGATCAGCAACTAATCCAAAACATCACACACACACATTTGAAGATCGCACAAGCGTCTTTCAGATTTCAAAGCAAAGATCGACTCTCACAGCCTGCAGCACAGGTGGCAGCTAGATGTTCATCCCTGGAGGCAGAACAATGCTCTCTGTGTGTGTGTTTGTGAGTGTGTGTGTGTGTGTGCGTGTGTGTGTGGGAGTGTATTTGAAAGACTGTCACATCCAAGAACATTCAAAAATGAATATGTTTAACCTTTCAATGCTCTGTTTGATTCAGGAAGCTGCGCATCCTTCAGAGCTACTTTCATTAGCAAGATTAATGTTTCATCAAAAACGACAACAAACTTAATAAATGATAGCAATTTTAGATACTTTACTTTTTGAGCGCTTTAAAAACCTTGAGTAACATACAATTATTCATATTGGTTTCTATTAACTAGTGTTAGCTTGTGTCTTTTTATTTGCTTCTCTTAACAATAAATACTTTACACATGGCTTGTGACCTTTATGTGTGTAAGGTAAGGTAAGGTAAAACTTTATTGATCCCTCAGTGTAGTGACTATGTTCTCCCCGTGTTGTGTGGGTTTACTCCACATACTCTGGTTTCCTCCCACAGTCCAAAAACATACAGAGGTTGATTGAGAACGTTGGGAAATTGTCCATAGGTATGAGTGTGTGTGTGAATGGTTGTCTGTCTTTGTGTGTCCTGAGACGGACTGGCCTCCTGTCCAGGGTGTCCCCTGCCTCTCGCCCTATGATACTGGGATAGACTCCGGTCTCCCCGCGACCCTGGTAAAGGATAAAGCGATAGAAAATGAATGAATAAATGGCTTAAAAGCGTCCCTGAATGAAGCGTCTAGTCGTGGGTTATTCTTTATGCTCACCGCTAATCTACTGACTCATTCAATCCAAGAATCTTACCATTATGTTTCCATGTTAAATATTATATTTCTGATAAAGCTGCACATTTTCTTTTGCACCATTAAAATATGTGATTTTTTTTTTTTTACATTTTCTAAACATTCCTTCGCTTTATTATGTCATTTAATTGTCTTCCAATTAAAGTAAAATCATTTCTAACATCTTGTTTTAGAAAATCATTTATGAGTCTTATTTATGATGACTTTAATGGTAAGTGTCCCCTTTCCAGACCTCCCTACTTTCCTTCTTGTTACGTTTACATGGAAAGAGCTCAATAAAGAGACAAACTCTCTAAAAACATTTAGATTTGTGCGGCTAAAATAATGCAATAAAATATACTAAAATGAGTTTGATTAGAATATCCATCGTATACCAGAGGAGTTGATCATGTCAGATCAAGAGACTGTTGTGGAAAAAGCCAGATATGCAAATCATGTTTTTTCTTTTTATTTATTCATGTTTATATCTGATGTGTGGTTTTACCGGAATTGAGATTCAGTGACGCACAGTGCCGGTCATGATCCACCCTCTCTCTCAATATCAAAACAGTGTCTGCCCACAACAGAGAAGAGGCAACAGGATTTGACTTACCTGACTTCATAAGAAATAACTTTATTATTATTATAGGAAAAATGACTTGTCTTTTCAACTTTGGTACCTGACGGTAATGATTGTTATTCCAGGAGGACTTCTGACTCCAAAGAACTTCGACCTGTGTGAGAAAAAAAGAGAGACCACAAACTCCTGCATCCATCTTGGACTTCTTCTCAGACGGCAGCTCATCAGGTAAGACTTTTATTTCACTCAATCTCGGTCGATCCAACGGTACAATTTTGTTTTTGAATCCGCACACGATGCTGTATCCTGCCGGCAACTGTACACAAAAGTGAATCTGAAGGCAGTTTATTCTTGTTTCTCATTGTAGATGTTGTTCTTTATGGCAGGGAAGCTTCTGCAGCTTGAAATGCATTAATAAGTGAAAATTACCGTCGCACTCTTCCATCGGGACTCATTACGATTGTGTAGAGCGTCAGTCATGTCGAGAAAAAGAGGTATTTACAAGGGACACAGACGGAAAGAATGCCTGCTACCTCGGCGAACGTAATGGCCGTGTGGGTGGATGTACATGTGAGTGCGGCCCGCTCGGAGCTGTGAGTGGGAAGTGGGCACTGAGTGGGCAGAGAAGAGCTGCTTTAGTGAGACGATCAGAGGCACGGCTGGGTGAAAGGCAGTCACGCTTTCATGAGCTCCCTTTGTGTTCTTGCACTTGTGTAAAGACCAGGATCCAGGTAGTGATGGGCAGTTAATAAGGAGTGTGAGTCACATACTTGTTTAGTTGGCGCGTCATTAGCCCTTTGAAAGGATGAATATTCACTCTTTTAATCCACTTGTCTGATGGGGAGATGAACGGGTTGTGAGAAGAGAACATGGGAAGTTGTTGTTTTAATATAAATTCTTATGTGTATAAAGCAGGGGTGTCACACTTTTTCGGTTCGCGAGCTACTTTTATAATTGTCAAGTTCAAAAGATCTACCTTCATTAAATTTGCTCGTAAGTAAGAACATACTTCACTCAGATGACTTGAATGAAGTGAATGATAATCAGTCATGATGGAAGGATGTGTGGATTTAATCATCTTCATAAAAATGCTGACTTACATAAATAACTAGATTCAAATCGTGCAGTCCGTGAGGAGCATATTTCCTCAAGAAGATACTTTTCCTCTGAGAGTAACTTCCAAAAATGTCCATGAGATCCATGAGATCCATGAGATCCATGAGATCCATGAGATCCATGAGACCTGGTCTTAAGTGTCAGCCTGTGTTAAATCTCATCCTCCACTGCAGACAAGTTCAGACTCATATGTACTAAGAATTGCATTGATTTGCTACTAAAATGGTCATTCATTCGAACCCAAATGGTGCACAAAAAATATTCAAATGTAAGAATCTGTGCTTGACATGAATTCAAGCCATTTTCCTTTGTTTATCAAAATCAACAAAGAACTCAGACGGGTTCATCCCTTTCCATGCCTCCATTTCAATATGTTTATCATATTTAAATGAAGACTTAAATTTCTCCATTTCTGTGTTTCACCTGCACCTGTTTAACGTGTTTGGGTTTCAGCGTATTCTCATTATATTCGTGAGATAAAGGTAATTTACAAATACTCATCATGTGATGTTGTATTAATACAAGTGTGTTTTAAGGACTCGATCACAAAAGGAAAACCAGCATTTGCTGCGCTTTCATTGGAACCTGCAGCTTAACTTTGATGGAACTGACGTCATGTTTCTGTGACTCTCGTAGAGAAGACCTGAAGCGATCAAACACGCATTATTTTGTTCGATATATTATTTAAAAAAAACAAGATTATAATTCTATATCGTTTTTCTGAATTGCGTAAAATGACTGTCGCACGTTTTGCTCTTTTTATTCTCGATTCATATGATCTTTTCCGTGCGTTCAGTGGAAGAGGCGGGAGCTCTGATTGGCTGCTGTGCATGTCAATAAAATTGTCAACCAATCGGCACAATAACCATTTGATTGATATGCACAGCAGCCAATCAGAGCTCTCTTTACTATTTTCTTATATCATATTTTATTAAATCACGCGATCTACTCGCAACAGCTTTGCGATCGACGTATTGCCCACCCCTGGTATAAAGCATCAACACTTGGATGCTGTATTTCTAAATTGATATCTTGTCTTAACTTTCTTCTTTTTATTAGTATACACTTGTACTATATCTAATTATAAACTACAATAATGTGTTAATTCTCTAGTAGTTTTTTTCAGATGAGCAATTAAAAGAACATAATACCTGTGTTAATAAAGTGTTTAATACAGTTTTCTCTATCAAAGTTACACTTTGATATTGTTTCATTTATATGCAGTTTTTATATTAATTTTCTATTTGGACATAGTCAGTGGGTTGCCAACAGTTATCTAATAATAAATGATTTATAGTGTAATTATTATCTTTATTAAGCATAATAATAATGGATGTGTCTATAACTGCAGCTATACACTGCTATGTCTTTATTATAATTCATTATAATCCATTCTTCAGTCAAAGTTGTAAAAGGATCTGTAGCTTGATCCTCAAATATGTTTCGAAGGGATTTTCCTACTTTGACACAACACGACCAATGGAAGAGTCGTCAGCGTTTCATTGGTCCACAGGCCTGCAGCGTCACTTGAGGGCGTGTACTCACTTTTCTCCTAGTCTGAAAGTACTTATAGGATCATTATATGTAGAGCACATCGTTGTTATGGTATTTAAATCCCTTTCACAAGTATTAAAGTTGGGTATGATCTTGATGCCAGGACTGATGTGCAGTAGTGTGTCTGCTAGACTAATGCTGTCAATCATGAGTCGAGCTTTTCAGATATTTTATGATTTTCTTTTGTTTTTAATTCCCATTAAAAAAAAACAAAAAAAAACAGTTTTATTCCTCTCAACACCTATTTCATTATGTGGCTTCTGGCTCCTGCAGAGAAATGGCCCTGAGACGAGAGCCCTGCAATGCAGCATATGTGTGACTCACACACACACGCCACACACACACACAGTAGCATGTGCAAGTGTTTCAAAGGTAGGAGGAAGATGAGGACAGAAAAATAAGGCGAGAGATAAAGGCTGATGGAAGCTGGAGGACGAGATGGAGGTGTGAGTGGGAGGATCATTGATGGCTGCTAAGTGAGGAGGTAGAAACGAAGAACAGGTGGGAGGAAGACGTCCAGGTGACGCTGGCAGTCAGACTCAAAAGAATCCTGTTTTCATAGACCTTTAGAAAAACTAGTCTGGTTAAAAAAACTTCATTTGTCGTCGCCCGTGCCCAGTGATGTTTGTAACGTAGGCCGTCGAGATGACGTTAAAGTGAGTGCTCTTGAGCAAGGCTTCCATCGACTCCACAGTCTTGTGTCCTCGCCACCAGGAGAGGATTTACTGGCAAATCCTCCGCCCTTTATGGATCGTGTGTCTTCTGAGGTGCCTGATGGATTCAGTGACAATTACTGCCAAGGTGCCTTTCAGCAAGGCGTTGAACCTTTGTGACTACAGGACTTTTCAAGGACCCTGTAGAGCAGGGGTGGGCGATTAAATGTCCTCAGGTGCCACACTTGTGGCTGTTGTGAGAGGCCATCGAGAAAAAACAGAGGAAGGAAAAGTATCCAGGCAGGCTAAATATTCTTAAATATATGATTTTATTGTCATTTAAAAAAACCTTTAATTTCATCTTTGGACCTGAAATAAGAGCCTTTGTTTCCAAATATTTGTTATATTCACTTACATTTTTTGGTTAATAAATGTTTACAAAAAAGTTACAAAAGATTATTTAACAATATTTGAGATGATACTCACAGCAGATAAGTTTTCCTGTGTATTGGAAGTGGACACTCTCTACATGTGCGAACTCAAAACTTGCTAGGTGTCTTCTGTTGCACGTCCGATGGATTTCTCCAAACAAAGTAGATGAGTATTCATGTTATGGAGACCTATTCGTTCAGGCTTTTCCCTGATTTTCTGGGACTCCTGTGTTGTCCTCAGTGTTATCTTGATCTATTTAGTATATCTTTTGGAGTATTGTTTTGATTTTTTTAAGCGCTTTGTGACCCTGGTCTATAAAAGCGCTCTATAAATATAAATTACTTACTTACTTAGTAAGATGTGAAAATGAGGTAAAGAACAGAGATTATGGATGTCAACAATTATACAGAAAATACAAGAGTAAAACTGATGTTGTAGGAAAGTAAAGCGGGAGTAGGCCTCCGAAAATCACTGATACACATTTGAGCATTTTCAGTGTAATTATTGAGAAAACCACCATTATTATTATTTTTTAAACCGGACAAAACATTTATAGTTATAGTGGCCAATTTTTATTTTCTTTTGGAATAAAGACTCAAAACACACCGTTTGCGTTACTTTTTGGCTCCTTGCTTGATTGCTGCTCGGCACTAAAGGACTATGACAATCAATCGAATAAATAGTTGATTTAATTCCAGTTAATTTAGTTTCTTCTTCTTGATTTGTAATTTGGGTTGTCGGGAAGCTTGAGCCTATCCAAGCTAGTTGGGGCAAGAGGCAGAGGACAGAATGATTGATTAAGTTTCTTCTTGAACTTCTTTACTGTGCTGTGGAATAAACTGATGGAGTGTCCGACCATGTGGTCTCGTGACTTGTGTGTTCAATAAAGTCGATCGGTCTCGACTCATTTAGCAAAGGTTTCATTCACCCCAGTGTTGCGCTTTAAAGACCTGCAGATGCTGTGAATCGATGCCTGTGGCTGCTGGTTCCAACTCTTCAGGAGCAAATATGCCTCAGGCCAGGATCAATACCTGATTAACTCTATGTGGCGATATTGTCTTCCTCTGCAGCAAGAAACATGAACAGTTTTCCTGCTCGCTGAGATGATGCAGCACAGCTGGTCGCTGCTAAATCCTTGTTCCTGAATCAAACGTGTGAGATCTTGTGATGAAAACACTCGTAGACATTATGAATGTATAAGTCTTTAGAGAAGAAGTCATGATGGTTTAGAGTTTGAACACATGGCTGCTAGGATCAGGAGGGCACAGACAAGTGTGTTTGGGGGGGAAAAGAAAAACTGTGTTTAATTCTTAATTCACTAACATTTAAAACATGTTCAACACTTATGTTTGAATAAAACTGTTGTACTCGTCATTGAAGACTGTGATGAGACTTCAATGATGATTCATTTGCTGAGTAGAAATGAGAGTCTGAACAATATGTTACATAAAATTCTTATAAAGTATTATAACGTCTTATGAACGTTCTACTAATGCATTACAAACGAGACCTTCTTAAAAAGTGTTACAGAAAAGTCTCATCACTCAACGGTGTAAAAATGAGTTTCATAGGTAGGCGGTGACAACAACATACAACATACAATTATAATAATAATTGGATAAAAACTGTTAAATGATGAGTGAAACGGTTTGATAAGTAGTTGGGTGTGAAGTCGAAGGATTGATGCAACTTGAAACAAGCGTTGTGTGCTAAAGAGTCTTTGAACTTTATGTAAACCGAGGCTCCTTTTAACGCTGACTCATGCTTAGCTGTATTGACTCGTCTTCCCTCCAATTACACTTCAAGGGCTCACATACTCGGTTCCCAGAAGTTCACAAACTTCACCCTGAAAACTCACTTTAACTCGCATGTCGGAATAACCAATTAGATGAAGTTGACTTTCAGACTTTGAAGTTAAAATCTTTCGTTTGAAATTTGCTTCTTTTATTCTGATGCCTTGAGTCCAGGCTTCGTATCTTTTGAATCTTCTCTTCTTGTTAAACGTTCACTTTGAGATGGTGATGGTCTGTAGTGTTTGAACATGTATGACAGGTGACCCTCAACATGTAGCGCTTCAGCTTCTGAGGTCACACTTTTAACTTAGTATTTTTTCACTATAACGAACAAGTCATTTATTTAAACAGCAGATAAACGTCAACAGAACTTATGTGATCCAATAATGACCACTTGTGTGATACACTAATGACCACACCCGCCTTACATATTGTGGCAATGAAACGGTGAACTCCCATGATGCATTTCCTCACATTGCTAGATTTAGTGACGGCTGATTGGCCGCTACAATATCGTATTTAAATTCTCTGTCTATGCTGTTAAAAGTAATCAACCGCTCTGATTGGTTGGCTGGGCGGCAAAGCATTGTTGTACTAGCTCAGGTCACCGTCACTTGGAAGGTGGAGTTTGCGAGTTCAATGAAATGTTGGTAAATAAATGTCTATTTCATCAAGCGCATGGTCACTGCTTTGTAGATTTAATAATATTTTTATTTTTAGTTTATTTTGCTGGTTTTTTCAAAACATAACGGGCACCGCTGTATAGTGGAATTGATCGAAAGCCTCCGTTTGATCAAGTGTTGTGTCCACAGCTTTTAAAACATGTTGAAATGTGTGTAAGACACAGGAAGCTGCGTGTCAGGTGTGTTTCTGTTGTGAGATCAAGGCTGCTAAAGAGATTTGCTCGTGGGCCCTGGTAGCAGCTCTCCGGTCTCTCTCTTATGCAACGTTGCACTTTAAGACATGCTGAGTTTTCACATCACACTTTCTCTCTCTCTCGCTCTCATCCTTCAGGTGGACACGGACCACCCGTCACCCACCGACCGCCCTTTAGCCTTCATCAGCATGGCAGATGATCGACAGCCGGAAGATGGAGCCCCGCAGTGGGACCCCTCAGGGGGGCCGGAGTCGGGCGGAACCCGAGGAGCGAACGGTTACTCGTCATCCGCGTACAGGACATGTCAGCCCGGTGCTGCCAACACGACCTCGTCCTCCTACTCGGGCAGAGAGAACGGATTTAACGGGGATCTGACGAGTGCTCACGCCATCACTGCAGGTAACATCCTTTCACTTGTATCTGAGGTTAGGTAGAACTTTATTGATCCCTCAGGAGGTCTCCTTTGGGAAATTGTTTTTTTTCTAATTAGACACAGCAATACAGCAATTATTCATAAAAATAAAAATAAGAACAAGAACAAATAGAATTAAAGAGAAAGAACATCTGATAATCTTATCAGACGTTTAATCCCTGTTGTTTTGCTAAAAGAAGAAACTGAAATTATTTACTAAGTAAGTAAGTAAGTAATATTTATTTATATAGCGCTTTTCCAGACCAGGGTCACAAAGCGCTTTAACAATCAAAACAATACTCAAAAAAGTATATATTTAAAGATCAAGATAATACTGAGAACAACACAGGAGTTCCAGAAAATCAAGGAAAAGCCTGAACAAATAGAAACGTCTTAAGATGTTTCTTAAAGGAGTCAGTAGATCATCAAGAGCAAAGAGAGAGAAGATCGTTCCAAAGCTTAGGAGCAACAGCCTGAAAAGATTTCTCTCCTCTGGTCCTGAGTCGTGTGCGAGGAACCATAAGTAGATTCTGATCCACAGACCTCAGAGCCCGAGCTGGGGTGTAAGGCTGGATCAGATCACTGATGGAAGGAGGAGCCTGACCATGAATAGATCTGAAAGTAAGAACCAGAATTTTAAAGTTGAAAGGTTTTTTCTTCATAACTTTCTATATATTTAAAAAAATATACATCTTAGAAACGTATACTTGCTGTGAGAATTGTCGCATATGATGGATTTCTGTTTCTTACTCATATATATAATACTTCTATTCATATTGATCACAATAATCCTCACAATTCGATTCTACTGTCATTTTCATTTAATCTTTGTTGACAAGCGAGATAACGAGTCAGTGTTAACACATGTTAGTTTCCGTGTTGTTTAAGATTGTTGAGTGGCCAGTTACACTCGGAAGCATGTATGAAGCAAGGTTACTGTACTTCTTTAGTTAAGTAAGTATTCTTCAGGAGTCCAGGAGTGAAGGTGTGTTATTGTAAAGTTTAAATTTGTCATCCTAAGTTTTTTAATCATTGAGTGGTTCGTGTATTTTCAACTAAAACATTTTTTGTGTGTTTTTTTCCTTTTCTTTTCTTTTTAGCTGCTATTTCACAGTCAAGAGATAAAAACACTCGTGTAGAGTAGCTAGAAAAAAAAAAACCTACAGACAAAAAAATGGTTATTTACACAATTTAGTTTGTTAAATGAAATGGCAATTATATGAATATTTAATTATCCTTGGAGTTTTTCTTTTTGGTTTATTTAAATGTATCTTAAGCCTAATCTTAGTTGTTTGAAATCATTGATTAATGTTTTCCCTTTATTCTTCCCTCGTGGATAAATGTTTTATTTAATAAATATAGCAGTACGGTTGATCCAGTTTATCTGAAAATAATCTTAAAAAACTTCAGAGATTCAACATCAGACTTCCCTGTGTTAATAAATATGAGCTAAGAGACAGTAATGAATCCATAACATATCTTTTCAGATTCCTCTAAACAAATCTCTTTCCCCCCTAGAGATACAAACTATCATGTGCCATCGGTGTCTCCATAGCAACGGCTCCCCTATAATTTACTGTGGTAGATTTTCGTTTTGCACACGTTGACAAGAGCAAATTAACATTCCATCTCTAACAATTACAACCAAACTAATGCAGCACAAGATTTCACGCCTGATGTTGTGATTCCTTTTTTATTTTCATGTGCAGCAGCCACTGAGCAGAAGATTCAATTATTTTTTTAATCTCGTATAAATTAAGGTTGTGTATAGTCTGGTGGTACTTTACATATCCTGAGACAAGGATACGATATTTAGTGATGTATAGTGATAGTAACAAGTATATATGTGTAGTACTGTTTAGTACTTGACTCTGGTTTTGTGATAGTGTAGTAACAAGTATACAGTATATGTCTAGTATTGTCCAGTACTTGACTCTGGTGTTGTGATAGTGTAGTAACAAGTATATATGTGTAGTATTGTCCAGTACTTGACTCTGGTGTTGTGATAGTGTAGTAACAAGTATATATGTGTAGTATTGTCCAGTACTTGACTCTGGTGTTGTGATAGTGTAGTAACAAGTATATATGTGTAGTATTGTCCAGTACTTGACTCTGTTGTTGTGATAGTGTAGTGACAAGTATATATATGTAGTATTGTCCAGTACTTGACTCTGGTGTTGTGATAGTTTAGTAACAAGTATATATGTGTAGTATTGTCCAGTACTTGACTCTGGTGTTGTGATAGTGTAGTAACAAGTATATATGTGTAGTATTGTCCAGTACTTGACTCTGGTGTTGTGATAGTGTAGTAACAAGTATATATGTGTAGTTTTGTCCAGTACTTGACTCTGGTGTTGTAGTATTTACAGACCACATGACTCTTGACGAAGTCGTAACTACTTTCATTTGTTTTCAAACCAAAATATGTCCAAACATCGGCTTTAAAAGTTGCTGGACTCACTGTATCCTCTCGTCCTCAGTCATCATTGTTCCTTTAGCTGCGGAGGACGTAATGACTTCTGCCATCTAGAGGCCGGAAGTTTAATTGCAAATAAAGGGAACAAACGGCGTGTTCATTGTAAATAAAAAATATCCAACTATTTTATTTTACAGCCACTTAAATGAATGATGCACCACAAATGGTAAAAGATAAAATATGATTTTAAAGCCGCAAAAAAAAAAATGGATGCAGTTGAATATTGGTATGTTCCGTGTGACGCAAGTGATAAAAAAACTTATATGTAAACATATTAAGAAACACAGAAGTTTTTAATGATGTCTCATGTCAGTTGAAATATCTCTAGTCTAAGATGGTTGTTACTGACGTTTGGTCGCTGGTAAGAAAGGTGTCATTGAATATGTGAAATATAGAAGCTAAGTAATTGTATACATTTTACTCTCCGAAGCATGTTGATTAAAGAAACCTCTCGAGGGTTTCTTTAGCGCCACCGCTGACCCACATGTATTTCCTTCATCTCACAGGAGAAAGTGTTAAAAATGCATTTTGTTGTTGCCAATGTTGACTTGAAGACAGTAATATTTTTACTGCAAATGAATGAAGTAGAACTTTCTGTGCGTGTAGTCGTGTGAAGAGCTTCATTAGCATTGCTCTTGAGTAGAGACTAAATTAAGTGGTGACAGGACAAGAGCTACTGAAGCACAAAATTGCCCCCATGACTTAACTTTGAGACAAAGTTGAAGAAGGCAGCCAGCCGTGCTGAAAGGGGACGAAGTAGCAAATTACAATAGCCAGGGAAGCACAAAAAAAAGTACATTTTGAGTCACTTAGAAAAGTATTCAGCACACGACTGGATAGCATTTATTTATATAAGGACTCGAAGGCGTCTGTAAGTCAAAGTTTAGGAAACATTCACAAACTGTTTTATTTATCACACAAAACTATATAGACGCAAGTATTTTAATCTCATTATTGAAATGTTAAAACTTTGATTTTATTTTCATTTAAATGTTTTTAAGCATTGAATTGCGTATTTGAATAATTGAATTAAATATTGAAAGGTTGACATTTTATACCTGAATACAAACATTTTAATATACTATGTCGTATTCATTTTTTTTTAGCTTGATAATGTAATTCTATGTAAAAAAGTTCTGATTCATGTTCATCAATATTTATTATTTTATTTATGATTTTTTTTTTCTAAATTCAATATATAGAAATGTTGATGTAATATCAAACCAAACTACCTGTAAATCTGTTCTAACCCTAACATTTCAATGTACACGTTGAATTCAATTAAAAAACTGCTTAAATTAAAATACATTACCATGCAGGCAGAAATGATCATGTGACGACGTAGAAGAACATCATCTAAAGAGTAGCTTGGTAATAATCTGAAGGCACCATCATACTAACATTTTATATTAAACTATAAAAAAGTATTCACATTACAAGATGTATTTTTGAATTATTGAAATATAAAAATCTTTGTGAACAAAATGTAATTCACATTTAAAACGTTAATTTCAAAGTTTCAACATCAGGAAATCTTAAATTAAACCATACAATATCCCGATCGTGCCGAAATAATCTTTACATCTTATATTTTGTGAAATTATCTTTTCATTTTGTTGTGGCTGGATTTGATATCCTATGAAGATGAATTAAATCAGGTGTTTTTAAAGAGTGATAAAGTACTCTCATGTTAAGATGATAGATTTACGCCCAGTCCACCATTTCCTATTTACCAATGGTTTCAGACACAAAGGCTGGAGCAGCCTCAGCATGTTACTGGCAGAGTCAGTGGCCCACCAGTCTGTTGCCACGGCAACCAGTCTCTTAACAGGTTTTTGGGCGCTCGCTGATATCATACCAAATGGCCCTCCTGCTCTCTCGGTGCCCCCGGAGTCAGTGTGTGTGTGTCTCTGGGTGTGTGAGGAGTTCTCTGATGGGTTGCGAGTCCTAGTCTCGGACTAGAAGGCGTAGAAGTCGATGCTTCAGCATGTGCAGGTACGTGGTTTCTCTTCAAATATTCATGTGCAACGTATCAAATATTGACCTAATCTGGGCTTTTTGCACTGAAACCACTCGAGTGTTGCCACGTACTCCACGCTTTGTGCTGCTCGTCCTGACGTCTGTCAAGGTCATGTTTTTACCGCTTAGAACGTACGTTTGTTTTCACTTCTATGACCTTGATAACGTAGTAGTTTGAGTATTTCTGACATGTCCTGTCAAAAGTGAGTCCTTCACCTTCTAAATGCTTTTTATTCAAATCCACAAAAATGTGTTTTATGTTTGTTTCTGATAGAATGACATATATTTACTGGACATATTTAGTGGAGAAAAACACATCTTGAAGCGTCTTGACAACCGCACCAGGGATCATGTTTTTTTTCACCTCACGCCGAGTACTATCGTGACATTTACATTTTTCCTATCTTATTGTAGCTGTTCACTGCGGCGTGTAACTCGTGGTAGTATTTGTGTGTTTTTTAAAACATTATTACCAGGACGTGCCATTAGCTTTCCTACATTTTCCTAAATGATTCTGAAACGGACCAAGACAACTTGTGACCTTTCCTCGTGGAGTTGGTATGTTCTCCCCGTGTTGCGTGGGTTTACTCCGGGCACTCCGGTTTCCTCCCACAGTCCAAATACATACAAACTGGGAAGTTTTCTACAGGTATGAGTGTGTGTGTGAGTGAATAGTTGTCTGTCTTTGTGTGTCCTGCGACAGACTGGCGTCCTGTCGAGGGTGTCCCCTGCCTCTCACCCTATGAAACTGGGATAGACTAAAGCGGTAGAAAATGAATCAATGAATGAATGTATTCTGAATCAAAGTGGTGATCGAAAGTTGTGTACCTTAACAAGAAGGATGTGTCTCGCCTGCAGTTCATACAAAACTCTGCAGCGAGAATTCTGACCCGCTCTAGTAGAAGAACTCACATTTCTCCGATCCTTAAAACTCTTCACTGGCTTCCAGTTTCTTTCAGGATCAACTTTAAAATTCTGGTTCTTACTTTCAGATCTATTCATGGTCAGGCTCCTCCTTCCATCAGTGATCTGATCCAGCCTTACACCCCAGCTCGGGCTCTGAGGTCTGTGGATCAGAATCTACTGATGGTTCCACGCACACGGCTCAGGACCAGAGGAGAGAAATCTTTTCAGGCTGTTGCTCCTAAGCTTTGGAACGATCTTCTCTCTCTTTGCTCTTGATGATCTACTGACTCTTTTAAGAAACATCTTAAGACGTTTCTATTTGTTCAGGCTTTTCCTTGATTTTCTGGAACTCCTGTGTTGTTCTCAGTATTATCTTGATCTTTAAAGTATATACTTTTTTGAGTATTGTTTTGATTGTTTAAGCGCTTTGTGACCCTGGTCTGGAAAAGCGCTCTATAAATAAATATTACTTACTTACTTACCTGCTTCCTCTTACTTGTGACAAACTATTAGTATAGTATATCTACCTGTCTTTCAGGGAAACGGCTCAAAATCATATTTATTTTCAGCAAAGATTGATAGAAGGATAAGGGAAATATTTTGTTATTCCAAACTACTGGAAGCTCTGGGTTACTCTTTGTGGTGCAGAGGGAGCAGCAGCTCCAGTCCTGTGTGCGTTGTGCAAACAAGTCCACCCGCTTTATTTAACACCAGGTGGTATAGATGAAATAAATAACAATGGGATAGAAGATCTTTGACCTTCTCAATTGTCATTTATGGCTAGTATTGATACTGTTGTTTAATGCGTCAGTGGAACAGTTTAACGTTGCTCTGGTACTGGTGACTGTTTCTCTCCCACTGGCTGTCACCAGACTCGCACACTATAATTATGTTCGACCCACACCATCGGGGATGTTTGTTCCTTTAGTTTCATCTGAATTCCTTCAGTTGAAAGCCACACTAAATGGATCTTCATCACGTTTTTTCTTCTCCTTTCAGAGCAAGTTTCAGCTCGGATCGTACAGGAAGTGACGGCCGAGGCGGTGGCCGTTCTCAAGGGTGAACAAGAGCGTCTGCCCTCAGGTTCGTCCAACCAGCTTCTGTTGAATGAATCCATTTAGAGTCCATTTGATTTTAGACCTTTGGTTTATTTCATCTCAATTATAGTTGCATCTTCTTAGTTCATGTGGAAGTTTATCACTGTTATCAGAAGATTAAATGTCTGAATTTGAGATTTGAAATGTTCATTTTGGCGAGTAGCAATAATGTTTATAAATAACTTCATATATTTTTTGACTTATTAAAGAAATAATTTCATTTAAAAAAAGCATATTTTCAAACTGAATGCCATATATTAGCACAGAGTTTAATATTCTGGTAACAATAATTAAAAAGTAAACATTTTAAATGCATTGTTTTTATTCTTATTCTTTTAAATTCAAAATAAAATATTCAGTTTGGTTTTAGGTCCAGCTACTGATAAACTCTACACCAGTTATTCACCCTTTTTCTCATTTATACCATCGTGCTGTTTGCTAGTCAATGCTAATGTTAAAACAGCACTGGGTAAGTTAGTAAGTAAGTAATTAGTATTTATAAAGCACTTTTCCGTGTTATGTTCTTTACAAAGCCGCCGTATCATATTTAATTGTCCACAATCTGATTCATTACCTCATCAGTATCTTCCTTCTTTCATCAATGGAAGTCTGGGAAACTCATCAACTGCTACAAACCGGGACATGGAAACTTTTGCGATGTTTAGCGAGTGCTCATGGGAAATGTAGTCTCCCGTCGAGCTAAACACTACCACTGTAGTCCACCGGCGTCGCTCGACTTAAAATCGCATAGAATTGCTGTAAAGAAAAAACATTTATATCATTAAAAAAATAATAAAATGTTTAGTATTTGAAATTCATACATTCAATATTTTGATATCACTGATATACTCTAAGTTTATATTTAGAAACTTTTCATTCATTCATTTAGTTCATAATTACAATATATGTCTATAAATCTCTTCTTTTTTTGCACAATACTTGTGTAAATGTCACGGCAGCTCTAACTGCCTCAGGGTGATTAATCCAATCATTTAATTGGATTATTTCATAAGATTCCAAATGAAACTTTTATTAAACTACATATAACCTTTTCTTCTTTCTACACGGGCAGTCGAAGACACCACCAATTTGCCGCCCTCGCCTCCCCCGTCACCGGCAGCAGAACATTTTGCTCCTCTAGATCAAGGTAGGATACAAAAAGCACAAATATTACAGCAGAGTCGAGTGGATTAAAGGGCAGATTCCTCCTTTCCTGTGTTATGGTCTCTGGAGTCCCACAAGTACTTGGATTTGTTTTGCTCGGGACTCGCATTATTTGTCAAGAAACTGGTCTCTACCAGAGTTTCAGCAGCTCAAACAAGTCCTGTTTTCTGATCTCATCTTCCATCCTGTTTCCTTTTCCCCTTCAGAAGAATCACTTTTGTGTCGTTCAGGTCTCTCCTTTTATCTCGTGTCATTTGTGTTGCATTTCATTCTGAACTCATTTCCGTGTCAGCTGAAATATCTTTCTACACAAATTTCAACTATTCTTACGTAGTAGAAATATCATTCCAAGATTCACAACGTTATTCACACGATTTAATGGCGTAGTTCTGTGGCTTCATCAGGAAACTTCACGACAGACAAGAAGACGCACACGAGTCAGTTTCAAGTGTTGTTGTTCACAAAAGCAACACATGCATCACGTTTATCAACTGAAACAGTCCAACAGTTGCACTAAAGCTTGATCACCTTTGGAAGAATAGTCTGTGTGTTTGTGTCATTGTCTCGTGTTTTCAATGTTCCTCTTATTTTCGGTCGACCTTTGTTTTCTCTCCACCCCCTTCTTATCTCCAACTTCTCTCTTGGTCACTTGAAACATTTAGTTTGACCCGAGGCCAACTGGAAATGTCCATTTTAACGAAGAAGTTTCACAGGAACATACGGTTAAATCATTTAGATTCATCTGTTTGAATTGAGACAACGATTCATAGATTAAAAAAAACACACTACATGTTTAAAGTGTGTGTTCATTTATATAGTTAAGGTCATTTTCAAGGTACAAGCAGAACAGAATGCAGCGATGCCTGGTTTATTATTAATTATCATGAAATGAAATCTGTGAAGTTGAGACGTTTTCTCCAGTTTAACTTTTTTACCAACGTTTATTTAAACTTTCTATCTCAAACTCAACATCATCCCTCTCAACGAACCTCTCGGTAACGGGCACCTGAACAGCTCCTGTGAGGCTTTGCCGCCCAGCCAACCAATCACCGCTGTCGATCACTTTTGACACGGCGACGAAATAGAATTTGAGTCCAGTATTGTAGCGGCCAATCAGCCGTCGCTAAATGGAGCAGTGTGTAGAAAGGCATCATGGGAGTTCACTTTGTTGTTGGCACCTTTAGACATCTATACATAGACGCTGCATCGACTGCTGCCGCCCACTAGAGCGGTGTGTATACAGGGCGGCCATCTTGGTTCAGTGCCACTCGCTCCTACAGTGCGTTACGTCTGTAGAGGAATGATGTGTTTACACTATAAAAGTCATCATAAATCAATAGTTTGTCGAGCTTTTTTCACAGGGTTTGTTTTTCAAACCTCAGACCAGATAGACGGACATTATTAGTAGGAATATTTTACGATAGATGAAACAAATACGGACCAAACCGTTTGAAAATCGTTCCAGAATTCAGCGAATCATTGTATTTTAACATTGAGAAGTACCTCCTTCCCTGTAGTTGTTACTGCAACGCTGCCTCTGATGACACTGTACCAAGATGGCGGCGCTTTATACACATCCTTCTACAGCCAATCCGGCTTCTTTATTCACACGTCTATGGTTGGCACCATTAGTACGGTGGGTTTGGTCATCAGTGTCTCCCAGCTGTGAGGTTCTGCAGCTTGATAGAATATATTAAAATACGATAAAATAGATGATGATAGTACAGTGTGTTTGCAACAGATTTAACCGAAGAAAAGCACCTGAGGTTGAAAAACCAGGTGAACGTAGAACAGGTATATGTTTGAACGAGTCATTGATGGAACGAGGGAATGTTGCTTTATGATCCAAGAAGCTGAGGAGGATATCCAGGTCTTTAAGGTGGACATCTCTTTGGTGTATTCAAGTCTTCCTTTTTATTCCGTTTGTTTCCCTTTTCCTCACCTTTTCAGTCTGTGTCCAAATTTCCCTGCAGTTCTTCTCCTTGTGTCTGTCTTGTTGTAGATGTAGGGGATGAGGAGGAGGCAGGTCCTCTCCGCCGCTTTCAAAATTCTCGGGAGAGGTGCAAGTTCCTCGCCCCCTCCATCTCAGTGTCCGTGCCTGAGGATGACCCCTACCACTCCGACGAGGAGTACTATGAGCACCCCTTGTTCAGCCCAGAGTGGACCCACTCGGGCGCTCGCCCCACAGGGCAGGCTGTGGCCTTTAGACAGATTGAAGGTGAACCAGCATGGTTCCTCTTTGCCATTTTCCCTTCCATCACCCTCTCCTTTGCTTTCTTTCCTTTCACACCCGTCTCTTCTCCCCTCTGTGATTTGGCACCACCTTCCCTTCTCGTCCGTCCTTTTTTCGTCTATTTGTGTTTTTTATGTCTTGTGATGTTTGTCGCACAAAATCTGACTGACATCAGATTTTTCTTATTCACCCCCAGCCATCGCTACATGTGGTCGCTGCGCTTTATTGACCTCTCAGTGAAGGAGCCTTAGATTTATATCATTCCATCAATAGAGCTTTAATTCACGATCTCTACATGATTTACATCCAAAGAGCGAACACTCCAGGGACACACACTTGTGTCTATGATCGCCCCGAATCTGAATAGAAGTAATTAACGCATCACTTCAAATGTCTACGAAGGGACTGAAAATTCAAACCTCTTTTAGTGCATCAGTGTCTTCAGAATATTCAATGGTTGAATTGTTCAAATGTTGAAACTTTATTTCATCATCGATTTCTATTTTCATTTTTGGGATAATTTAATTTCAAAAATGCATTATTAAAAATTGTATTTTTTTTTTTAGTTTGAATAGTTAAAAAAAAAATACATTTTCAAAGTCAATGAAACATTTTACACACATAGTTTGATATTCTAATTCCAGTAATTCAAAATTACATTTTCTATAATTCAATATATATAGTAAGTAATTAAGTAATATTTATTTATATAGCGCTTTTCGAGACCAGGGTCACAAAGCGCTTAAACAATCAAAACAATACTCAAAAAAGTACATACTTTAAAGATCAAGATAATACTCATATACATATATATATATCTTTTTTTTCGTAGTGTTTTATATTCAATATAACACATTTGGTATGATAGTTGTACTTTTAATATTTAATTTAAAATGCTTCTTTTTTAAAAAGAACATTTTAAATTAAATAATTAAAAAGACATTTAACCTTTTAAAACCTTTTGAAATGAAAATCCAATGCTTAAAGAAAACAATTTTAATTTAAAAAATCCAACCAAATTAATATTATATCAAACTGATTTACTTCAGTACCAAGTTCCTGCTACTCCCTTCAAATTCTTCTACGTTTTAGTCGAGGGAAGCTTTTTTCTTTCTCCTGAACTGGCCTGAGCTCCGACACACGATTACGACCGCCGCACTGTGACTTCCTGTCCTCGCTCTCCTCTGTGCGTTTACAAGTCGAAACCTCATCAGTTCTGCTGACGACGTGAACTCATGTGTTGCCTGTAGTCTTAACGTGTTCCCCTCTCACCCTGTTCTGGAGAAGAAGAGACGGTGGAAGCTCTTGCATCTGAGTACGAGGAGGAGGAGGAGGAGGAGGAGGAGCAGGAGGAGGAGGAGGAGGAAAGTGCAGAGGCAACAGAGTTGGAGGCAGCTCTTGATGAGCAGCTGTGGACTGAGGAAGAGCTGGACAGTCCTGAAGCTGAGCTGATAGAGCAGGGAGACACCTTAGACGTGGCTCAGAGCCCCGGGTCGGCTGAAGCAGCCAGTGCTGCCGTTGAAGCCTCTGTGGAGGATGAGGAGGAGGAGGAGGAGGCAGAGGGCGAGGAAGGTCCTGAGACAGGTTTGTCCTGCCCTCTGCTTTCCCTGCATGTTACTGCGTTGCCTTCGAAATGCAAATGGCTCAAAGGACTGGGAAGAAAAAGTGTCTTAAGAGAAATCAATCTCCCTGCGCTGCTGTGGCTGCAAGGCAACACAGGCTTGTCATGAAAGCTACACACAGTTGGTTCTCTCGCCCTCTGTCTTGCTTTGTACTCTGGAGCTGAATGTTTTCCGATGGTATGATGGAGATCGGCAGGCTTTAAGCTTTGGGCTTGCTCGTGTTTTAACGGCTCCATACTGTCCCGGCAGCGCTCTGCATTCTTGTAACATTGTGTGTAACAACCATGTACTGACATTGTGTTGTCAAAGATCATTTTGACTTCAACCTGTTTATTACAGATGTTTGCTCCTTTATGTACATCTGTTTGTTCAGTTTTTGTTCCACAATATCCAATGTAAAGTATTTCCTTTGTCATTCACAGGAGGCTTCACACAGTTCCCAACCTTTAAACTTTAAACTTCAACTTTAAATGGCCCTCAGAATGAAATGCTTGTGTTTAATTCTATTTTTATTAGCATAGACTAAGATTACTAGCTTTTCTTTATTACTTGTGACTTTGACAGCCAAGATAACTATTTATTAAGGGGCCAAAATATTAAATTGAGGAAGTATGACTTTGTTTATTTTCTTTTCATTATTGGAGGTTAGATTGATCTTAAATATCTTTGTGTTTGTTATTGTTTCTATTCGACATCAATTTTACTATTATTTAAAGTCTCAATATTTAAAGTCAATAATCTCTCTTCTCTTATCTCAAACACTTGGACATCTTGATAGGTCATTCAATTATATGAATCTACTTTATGCAAGACCACATCAAAGATCTATCTTGGTGGAATAGGCCTTGAGTTTGAACCCAGCACATGCACAGTTGTGAAAGTGACGCAAACAGGCAAAATATATTTACTGTAACAGTAAATCTATAGGTATTTTATCAATTTCATCAATTAAACTTCTCGCCTAAAAGCCTTCAAAAATGTTTACAGTTGCTCAATAGTGACATTGTGAAGAAATGAAGGCATTCTATTTTATTTCAGAGTAAAAATGTTCAGATAAAACATATCAAGAGTGACAGAAATTGTGTACATTTTCAGAACTGCATGGATCTCCATCCCACCAAATCTTTTTTTTGTCTAATCAACATCCCAGTGGTTTCATGCCGGTTCTGTCACATACCATGCCATATTTCATCCATCATTGAGTGGGTGGGTACCATAAACTCGCCGTTCGTCATCAGCGATGGCCGTGTCAGTGTGCTGTAAGTTTCCTGAAGAGCTTTGCTTGTTTTTTTTTTATTCTTTCTTAGACAGGCTTTGGTTTTGTGTCATCAGCATGATAAAGCAATGCTGCCCGTCCTGTGTACACGTCACTAAACCGACAGATGTCTTTTCAGCTGTGATGGATAAGCAAGGGAGTGAGAAAAGTGGATCCATGAGCCCTGACAGCATTGGATCAGAGAAACGACCAGAAGAAGGTTTTGAGCCGCCGGTTCAAGGGTTCTTTGCTGGGGAACGAATGGTTCCAGAGAGCCCGACTATGGACATGCCCTTTGAACCTCCGAATGTTGAGAGCAAAGCCAAAGAATCCAGGCCCGTCACCCTCCAGCCAGCGTACGGGGAGCCCATTACTGTGTCCGAGAAGCAGCCTTCTGTGGAGCTGGTGGAGTTCAGCAGTATCGGGGCACCTTCTGACTTCTCTTCACTGGGGGCGAAGGCCGGTGAAGGCGAGCCGAGCGACAAATCTGGAATGTCGGCTTACTTTGAGACGTCAGCTGTTGGTGAACCCCAAAGTAAGGGTGAGGGTTACCTTGAACTGAGCAAAGCTGGAGAAAATAAGGATACAGCTGATTCCAAGAGTAAGGACACCGTTTTCCAGGCACAGAATGTATCCATGGATAGTCCTGAAACCAAAACGAGTGACCTACAAGACACCAGGATCTTCTCCGTCCCAGACAGAAGTAATGAATGCAGACTCTCACCTGGCAAACTTGCCCTGGAACAGCGGAGCTATTCGCTCAATATCACCATAGGAGCAGTGGATCAAGCCAGACTGAGGAACGTCTCTGCTCTGGCTACTGATATACTCTCGTACACCAGTGGAAGCCTGGATGACTCAGCTGATTATCTCCCTGTTACTGGTCCCGCTGTGGAAAAACCACCTGCTTTACCTCCACTTATACTAGAAACCGCACCATCGGTCACTTCTGATACATCATCTCCTCCAAGAACACTCGAATCAGATTCCAAATATTTCCCTGAGCCTGAGTCACCAGAATCACCTGAGCCCAGTAAGATGGAGGATAAAAATGGTGCAGTCATGGCTCAAGACTTGCCCGAAATGCTTGACCTTGTGGGGACGCGATCTAGACTGGCGTCAGAAAATACTGAGCCAGAAATGGTCAGGAGGAAGTCGTTTCAAGCAGATGTTCTGGCTTTCACCGATGACCCCATGGCAAGCCTCTCAGGAGAACACAGTCCTGGAGTGAGGAAGAGCGACAGTCAGCAGGAAGAAATGGGATATTGTGTGTTCAGTGAATACTCGGGTCCAATGCCATCTCCAGCCGATGTGTTCAGTCCGACGGGTGTCATCACTCAGGGTTTCACCCATTCTGTTCTGGAAGAGAAGGTGGCTGAGCAAGCTAGGAAGTTAGCTGTAAGAGACTACTCTGAAGATGAAAAAAGCCAACTCCAGTCCTCTGTCAGTGAAGAGCAAAACATCTCATATTTGGAGGAGATGGAATCATCTGAGATCAAATCTAAAGAGGTTCCAGTAGTACCTGTTCATCAAGCGGATACTTTTGTAACACCGACGGTCACAGTAACTTTAGAAGAAGGAGGAAGGTCTGGAAGTGAAAGCGAAAGGCAAGCGAGTTGTGAAGGTTCTGCATCTGAAACGGAGATCGCTGACTATGAGAGACAGATCCGTAAGTTGGAGATGGAAGACAGACCCTTAAGTATGGAGGAGGAGCGTGAACTGCAGGAGCTCCGTGAGAAGGTTAAGCTGGTCCACCAGGAGGCGTATGAGGAAGTGGACGCTGAGGATGTTTACCAGCTGACAGGAGTCGCAAAAGACCGCATTGCCAGACCCATGAAAACATCCCCAACCTCCTCTGTAGATAGTAACATTGACGATGACAAGCTGCTGTCCCCGGTTCTTTCACCTTCTAAGAATAAGCAAAAGGAACTTTATGGTTCCCCAAAAAGATCTGCTTCTCCCCTTCTTGGAGTCAACACTGAAGAGAAGGAGAAAGACAATGTTGGAGCAAAAGACGTTGCTGAGATAAAGATCAAAGTAGATGAGGAAGAAGCAAAACCGATACTGGAGGAAGAGGAGAAGTCAACTTTACCAAAAGAAGACACGGAATGCAAAACTAAAGAGCTGGAAATGAAGAAGGAGGAGAAAAGAGAACTCGATGAAAAGAAAGAGGAAATAGAAAAACGTGAGAAAACTGAAAGAGAAGAGAAAGAAAAAATGGAAAGTGAGAAAAGGGAGAAGGAAGAAAAGGAGAAACGTGATAGTGAACAAAAAGAGCAGGAGATTAGAGAAAGAGAAGAGAAGGAAAAGATAGAGATAGAAAATAGAGAAAGGGAAGATAAGGAGAGGTTAGAAAGAGAAAAAAGAGAAAGGGAAGAGAAGGAGAAGTTAGAAAAGGAGAACAAAGAAAGGGAAGAGAAGGTTAAGTTAGAAAAGGAGAACAAAGAAAGGGAAGAGAAGGAGAAGTTAGAACAAGAGAAAAAAGAAAGGGAACAGAAGGAGAAGCTAGAACAGGAAATAAGAGAAAGGGAAGAGAAGGAGAAAGTAGAACAAGAGAAAAGGGAAAGGGAAGAGAAGGAGAAGTTAGAAAAGGAGAAAAAAGAAAGGGAAGAGAAGGAGAAGTTGGAACAAGAGAGGGAAGAAAGGGAAAATAAGGAGAAACTAGAACAGGAAATAAGAGAAAGGGAAGAGAAGGAGAAGTTAGAGATGGAGAACAAAGAAAGGGAAGAGAAGGAGAAGTTGGAACAAGAGAAAAGGGAAAGGGAAGAGAAAGAGAAGTTGGAACAAGAGAAAAGAGAAAGGGAAGAGAAATTAGAAAAGGAACGAAAGGAGAAAGAGGAAAGATTAAAGGTGGAAGAAGAGTTGAGGGAAAAGGAAGAGAGGGAAAGACTGGAGCAGGAGCTCAGAGAACAGGAAGAAGGAGAGAAAGAAGTGGAAGCAGCCATCATGGTGACGGACGAGCCTGACGAGCTGCTGAAGGACAAACAAGGATCTGGATCACCTGAGATCCTGGAGACTCGTGCTGCCATTGAATCAGTCGTGACTGTGGAAGACGACTTCATCACTGTGGTCCAGACCATCGATGAAGCAGAAGAACCGGGACACAGCGTACGCTTCTCTGCTCCCCCTGACGCTGAAGCTCTGTGTGCCGTGACCCTGGAGGACCAAGAAGACCAAGAAGAAGAAGAAGAAGAAGAAGAGGTGGAGTCGGCCCAGGAAGTGGAGGTCGAGGCGGCCAGTCTTGAGGAGGTCTGCGAAATTCCTGACATCCCTCCATCTCCTGAAAGAAAGACCGTGGAGATCGAAGGTCGGACAGAGAGCTTCGACCGCGATGAGACCACCATGGACGACTCCATCCTGGACAGCTCATGGGTGGACACTCAAGGTCAGTGGATTCTTGTTTCTGTTCGAACCCGTGTTGACGTGTTCTCTGCCTTAGACGACGACAAGAGCTTGATGACGGAACAGATCGAGCCGCTGCCTAAGGTGGAGACTCCCCTGAAGAAGCTGGAGGTCCAGAAGAAGCAGGCCCAGCAGAAGAAGGCAGAGAAGCAGATGGTTAAAGCCAAGGCCAAAGCTAGTCGCACGAAAGGCAGGATCTCCACCCCTGAGCGCAAACCTGCACGGAAAGAACCCGCCTGCATGCCCAGAGAGGAACTGAAGAAGAAGAAAGGTTTCCATTTTGAGATCTCCAGTGAATCGTAACCATACCTGCTTACCGTATTGTTCGGATTATAAGGCGCACTTAAAATCCTTCGAAAATCGAGAGTGTCATGATCTCCTCATAAATGAAGTCCGGTTTTACTTAATGACCCTAAACCGGTTTCTTACCAGTCGTACACGGCGCTGACAATTCTTTGCAAGGCTGCGTAGTATTACTCTGTAAGTCTCCATAGAATTTCTTAGCAATGCTTTATAGAATTACTTTGCGATTCCCTGCAGTATTACTTCGCTATTCTCCTTAGTATTGATTTGCAAGGCTTTGTAGAAGTACTTGGGTGAGTCTCAGTAGTATTACTTTGCAAAACTGCATAGTATTACTTTGTGATTCTCTCTAGTATAACTCTGCTATTCTCCATAGTATTACTCCGCAAGACTTCTTGGTATTACTCCACGAGGCTACATGGTATTACTCTGTGAGGCTTTGTGGTATTACCACTCAAGGGCTCATAGCACTACCTCCCAGCGTCACAAAGTAATACGGTATTAGTCCATGAGGTTCTGTGGTATTACTCCGCTAGGCTACGTAGTTATACTCTATAAGGCTCCCTTGTGTTACTCTGCGTGATTCTGTTGTATTACAGTACTTCGCATGACTTTGTAGTATTACTTTCCAGTGTCCTAAAGTAATCAAGTATAACTCCACAAGGCTCAATAGTATTTTTAACGAGGCTTCCTGGTACACATAATGTTACAGGTTACACAGCAAGGCTTCATAAAATCCCTCTGGGATTATTTTCTCGGTAGTACTTTCACTACACTGGTAGTGGTGGTAGTACACTTCGTGGTAATAATACTACAGCAGCTCCACATCGCACTTAATCTCCCCTGTGCATGAAAATAGTTCCATTCTCTGCTGTTGGGCCTTATAGTCGTAAAAATACAATAACTTATGATAAATATGATCCATACGTCATCTTGCTTCAGTTCCTAACATTACTTCTCCTTCATGACTCAGCTGTGATCAAGAAGACTGAACTCTCCAACAAAGTAGAGGTTCAGACTTTCTCCCCGAGTAAGAGGAACTCGCAGAAACCTCGCCAGACTCGCTCGAACCAACATCACTCCTGCCCGAGGAGACGACCAACAGGTGACGGGTCTCCGGCATGTTTCTCTCCACCTGCATGTACTTCCCATCATCCTCTGCTCCCTGCTGTTGTTGACATCACCCAGAAAGGTCGAGTCACGATCAGCCGGTGTTACTGTACATCCTTCACGACACTTGGCTGCTTCTGAACAGCTTCCACGACGAGGTCACCACACACTTGACCTTTGAAGATTGTTTGTCTCCACATCAGAAGTCATTTGCTGTGCAGTCCATCATGGGAAACCTTTCTGAACTCATGTCTTCTGTACGTGTGTCTCCAACTGAATAAAATGATTTGATTTTCATCACACATCTTTGTCTTGTGTGTCTGACTCATTCTGTCATTGCTCTTCGATTTCATCATTTATTGTCCGTTTATCTTTAACCTCACGAGTCCTTCATGTTCCGACATATTGACTCATTCAAGTTCTCCTTCGCAGAGATGTTACCTGACGGTCGTCACCCTTTCAGTGTCGCCCGGAGATCATGTGACAGAATATCGGTGAGTATTGACACTTCCTCAACATGTAAATATACGTCTGTTTTTTAATGTTTCTATTGTGCTGGCATCTATTAGAAAAAAGATATCTGATAGAATATTACTGTATCATCCCTCGGGTATCGATTGAAAATAGCAGACACCTTTACTTCAATACCAGTTTATGAAGTATTCTTTCTTTGATTTCAATTTTATTATTTAGTTTAATATTGATTCTTACAAAAATAAACTACTAATAATTAAATATGTTATTATTCTTGAGTAAAACTGCAATTTTAAAATGATTGCCAAACTAATATCTGTAATATTGATTCTAACAAAAATAAACTACTAATAATTAAAGATGTTATTACGGCAATTTTAAAATGATTGCCAAACTTGAAAATGAGGTCATAGTTGGTTAAAAAGGTACTCCGATTTGTTATACTACTAAAACATGTAATATGCAGTAAAAATAAACTTCAGTCTGTTGTTAATTAATCTTTTAATCCACACATAACACACTTTAAGTGAAATGTTTACTCTTGGCACCAAGTTTTCTTCCATCATCATTTCCGTCGGTGCCACAAAAGCCTGATTCATCCATCTTTGATTGACAGCTCTAAACCGTCTCTATGAATGTAAAGATGTTCATGTCTCCACCTCTGAGAGAAGCTTCTGTTCATTTGCTTCGTCAGAATGTGACATTTCAAGGCTGCTCGTGGTCATGCCGTCTCACTAACCGCCGCACTAATGACGCTTCCATTAGAGCTCGTTTCTGGAATGTCACGCCACATAAAGTGTTTTCTCTGCAACTTTTCTGCGTCTGTAACGACACGAGAACCTCATGAACTTCAATGTCTTCACTCAGATATGAACCGTGGTTCATATCTGTAACGCTCATCAAATGTTGTCACGTTGTGTGTTCTGGTGCCGTTTGACTCACTCATGGGCCTCATCAGTTCCATGGTTTCCCACTAACGACTCAAACCTCCATGTGTGGCGTGATCGCGTCATTAGATAAAGTCCGTCCATCCGCGCCGTCATTGTTGCCCAGGCTGGTGGAGAAGGTGGGTCGACGAGAACATGTTCTCGGCGGGATCTTCTCCGAGGACTCACTGGGGTTCTGCTCTCAGGACGGCGCGTCACGAAGCCCGGCGTCTCTGCCTCGACACGCCGCGTACGTCGGCCGCCGGGGATACCAGGAGCACGAGGAGAGTTCCACGTCCATCACCAGCTCCGGCTCCACGGCCCCTCGTAGACCCACAAGTAAGACCCTCCTCCAGCTGTGACCTCATCGCCTGCTTTGACAGTTGATTCCACACAAAGAAATGATTGAAGAATATGTTTATTACAAGCTGCTGTAGAGAAAAGCTTCATATTCCTGGATCTATATATATTTATAAAATGTTTTTTCATTATTTTTTTATACCTTTGTTTCTTTAATTCTTTTCGTGTTTTCCTTAATTCTTCTTTCTTGCTTTTGCTATCATTCTCTTTTTCCATTCTTTTTCTTTTCTCTCTTTTCTTCTTTATTTTTTTTCTTTATTTATCTCTTCTTTCTCTCTCTCAACTCTTCTCTCTCTTTTTTCTTTCTTTCTAACACTGATTCTTCCCTCTTGCTTTCATGCTTTTTCTTGTTTATTTTTGATATCTCTCTTTCTTTCATACTTCTTTCCTCCCTCTCTTCCATTCTGTTTATTTTAATTATTACCACTTCTTGCTTGCGCTCTTTCTTTCTTTCTTTCTTTTTAAATTATTTTTCTCTTTCTTTTAATATTTCTTATATCTTCTCTTGTAATTATTGAATTATTCCTCTCTTGCTTTCATTCGCTTTCTTGTTTTCATTCTTTCTCTCTTGCATTTATTCTTTTATTTATCCTTCTTTCTCTCTCCAGCATTTCACAGTGAATTGAGAGCAGAACATCGAAGAGGTCGAGCCCCAAATATGACGGGTAAAAAAATCATCACTTTAACTTTTTTCTATTGTAATTCATGTCATTTCCACTGTCATATATATATATATATATATATAAATAAGTAAATAATTGTACAGAGATGTATTTGTAAAAAATAATCTTATTCATGTATATAAAAATACAACCAACATTAATTTAGTGCAATGTTTCAAGAAACAAATAATCGGAGGTGATGGCAAACCGCATTTTTATTGAACCGTAAATTAAATCTTATGTTTGAGGTCGTTTTAAGGCCTTTATTAAACGATGTAATTCAGAGTGATGAAGATAAAAAGGTGTGAAGAAGGTGAAAGATGTTATTTCCTCCAGTCACAGACCCAGCCAGGTCTCGCTCAGCACGCAGTGGTCATTCCACACCTCGCACCCCGGGGTCCACAGCCGTCACTCCGGGTACTCCTCCCAGCTACTCGTCCTCCTCCAGGACCCCTCGCTCCCTGAGCCTGCTCTCCCAGGACAGGAAGGTGGCGGTGATCCGCACGCCGCCCAAGTCGCCCGCCACCACGCCCAAGCAGCTCCGCATCATCAACCAGCCGCTGCCAGACTTCAAAAACGTCAAGTCCAAGATCGGCTCCACGGAGAACATCAAGTACCAACCCAAGGGAGGACAGGTAACGCTCGTGTTTGCGCTTCACCTCCGTCTCCTCCTCCTCAGGTGTTCATCCTTCTATCTCTTTTATTGTAAATGTAGAGTGAAGTAAGACTTGGACTGGAACCAAGAACCAGTTTCACGCCTTTCCTTCCCCAAATAAGTCTGTGTTTCAGTTACATCTTCCTTGAGAAATATCTCCAACAAGTTTTGTTTAAAGACTTTAAGCAGATATTCTACTTCATGTCATGTAATCTCTTCTGTAGCCATCAGTGAGCCGAAGCTTTTTCAGGAAACACTGGCAAACGAAGGCAGCGCCAGAGAGAAAGACTGTCTTGTCACCGTGTCGCTCTATATTTGTGAGCATACGGTAACACACACATTCAATTAGGTTTAGAGAAAACATGCCGGTCAGAGTGACATTATCGTACTATTCAGAAAAGAAGATAATGTATAAATGACTGGTCCCTCCTTTATTTTTATTTATTTTTATTTTTTTCAGAAATGTGAAATTCTCAACGTAGTTACGATTAAAAAAGTATGTTTTTTAACTTGTTTAAATGAACAAACTCAACGTTGCATAGTAAGTGTCATCCCTCTCAACATCCCTCTCAGTAACCGTGACCTGAACAGCTCCCATAGCGCTTTGCCGCCCAGCCACTTGTAAAAGTGATTCCCCGTCACCTCCTCACTGTAGAAATACTTAATCCTCATTCTTCTCATAGACACTCATGGAGCCCAAAACCCCTCCAGGGGTGAAACCTAGAGCCTCTTGGATCTGGAAGTCTGTGCTGCGCCTCATCTCCTTCGCTCTGTGTCTGTCGAGTGCTCACAGTATGACCTGGACTCAGAACCTTCTGGTACTTCGTAGCATTAGTGATGCCTCGGGAACACGTCGCTCGTAGTTCACGAGTTGATGGTTGTCCTTGAATGTTGGTTGGATTGGACTTGTTTGTGTTTGTTCACTGAACATGATCACATGAAAGAATAGTTGTAGTTAGACTTAAAGAAGATTAGACGAGTTTAAATGTAAAAGTGAAATATTCAGTGTAAAGAATAAGTGACATTGAAGAAGTAAAAGTCAGATATTAAAGCGATGATGAGGCAAAAATAAAGATAAGAAGACGGTGATGAAGATTTAAAGGACAAGGATCCTCTGCTGTATTTTCTGCTCAAGGAAAAATAAAGATGTGATTTAGACACAGATTGGTGTCGGATGAGTTCGGATCATTTTAAAATCCGTTTTTTAATTGAAGAAGCACGTTTTGAAATATCAAAGAGAATCTACTTGACTTGTGCGACTGTTTTTTATGGAAGAAAATACTTTTATTTCTGTCTCTATTTTAGACTTTATCTTTTCTGATGATTTGTAATCTGGAAACAATTACTCTGACAACATAACATGCATCAATGGTTCTACTTTATTTCTCTGTAGAATCACATTTTTAACCAGAAGCTGGACTTCAGTCGCTCAAAATCAAAGCGCGTCACCAAGAGCAGTCGCAGCAGAGACGACGTATGTATCGGATCTATTGGTTGATCAGTAGTTGAGCTGCAGGATGACAAGTAGACGAGTCCATGTTTTTGTAGCATAGTTGTGTGGTTGTGTAGCGGTTTATCCCTGAAGAGCGTGTCATAGATTGTGAAGTGTGTGTTCATGTTGTTTTGGGTTGTTTTCTATTATACAAGTTATAATTATGTGAATATATTTTCTCAATTTCCACTTACTCTAAAGTTTGAAAGATATAATTATTACTAAAAATCATCATGAAACTCTGACGGATGAGATTCAATCTCACTTGTTTAGTCTTTTCAGTTTTTACATTTACGGTCGTTCCACAAAACCTTCAATAATTAACTCATGAGTAACACACTTTGAACATTTATTTAACTTTTTATTGCTGAGATTTGCTTCATCAAAGTAAAATATAAAATAAAGATGATCTACTTGTAATGATAATGATATGATAATCATAATTTTTAGTCTGTTGGATTTGTTTTGATCTAATTGTCATTTGAAAGTCTTCGTTTATTGAAATCGATCTATTAAACATTTGATGTTTATGTCATAAATGTGCTTGAAAAATGGTGTTTCATCCTGTTTATGGCTGTTTGTTCCTCCTTCCTGCTTTCACTGGTTCATGTGTACTAAAGTGAAGCAGAAGTAAATACAAATAAGGTTTATTAGGGACACGTAAAGAATCTAACATTCAAATAGCCAATTTATTTTTGTACAATTCATTATAATGGCTTCCCTGCATATGTGGGTAAGGACATTTTCCAGATATTTTTTGTCAATGTCTGAATTTAAAGTAAATTAGAACTGCAATAAATCGATGGTGTTTGAAGTTGAGGCCATTAAAACCTATTTTTCCAGTTAAATATCCGCTGCAAACCTCAGCCTAAGCAGAGAATCCAAACCTAAACCTACACCTGAGCTGTTCTCACTGCTCGCCCCCTGCAGGTTCTCATCCCCAGTGTTAAGCTGGACTATAGCCATGTTCAGTCTAGGTGTGGGTCCTTGGACAGGAGGGGCTACTCAGCAGGAGGTGGAAACGTGAGTCTTGTGTGGCAAACTCATTGTTTGAGCCTTTGTGTATGTTGTCGTGCTTGTGTGCGTTTGTTTCGGCCACTTTTTCTTTTTTCTTTTCCAGTCTCTGTTCACTGTTTGAACGCCTGCTGTCTCGGCAGAGTCTCGTAGGTTCACGTTCAGCGGTGGTTTGTGTCGAGCAAACGTACGAAGATCCTTCTCTCGTCTGGTCCTAAACATGTGACGCTTCATTGACAACACAAAAACAATATTTAGGTTTTTATCTGATCATGTTCTGGTGCTTTCATTAAAACTGTTGCAAAGTATTGTAACAATTATAAATAGTTCTGTGTAGTACATCTCACCAGTATCTCCTCAGAAGCTTCAAACTCACTCAAGGTCGAAACAAAATGAACTGTGTTTTTTCGGACTATAAGGCACTTATAGTATAATATATATATAAATATATAATATAATATATAATATTTAAAAATCATTTAATTTTCTCCAAAATCAACGGCTTGTGTATCAATTCTGCTTGAACTGACCTCCAACCCATTCGATATGGTGCACAGCGCTAGTATATCTCTGTAGTACTACTCTTGATACCACACAGCTCTGAATCATTAACCCACAAGGCTTTATAATATTAGTCTGAAAGGATTCATAATATTACACCTTGAGGCTTTGTAGTAGTACTTCTGGGACACTGTAGTATTACTCCCTGAGGCTCATAATTATTACCCCACAAGGCTTCTTGGTATTACTCTGCAAGACTTCGTAATATTACTTCGAAACCTTCATAGTATTTGTCTGCAAGGCTTTGTAGTATAACTCTGTGAGGCTTTGTAGTATTACACCTCAAGGCTCCTTAGTATTCCTCCACAAGACTAGGCAGTATTACTCTGTTAGGCTTTGTAGTATTACACCTTGAGGCTGCTTAGTATTCCTCAGCAAGACTAGGCAGTATTACTCTGTTAGGCTTTGTAGTATTACACCTTGAGGCTGCTTAGTATTCCTCAGCAAGACTAGTCAGTATTACTCTGTTAGGCTTTGTAGTATTACACCTTGAGGCTGCTTAGTATTCCTAAGCAAGACTAGTCAGTATTACTCTGTTAGGCTTTGTAGTATTACACCTTGAGGCTGCTTAGTATACCTCAGCAAGACTAGTCAGTATTACTCTGTTAGGCTTTGTAGTATTACACCTTGAGGCTGCTTAGTATTCCTCAGCAAGACTAGTCAGTATTACTCTGTTAGGCTTTGTAGTATTACACCTTGAGGCTGCTTAGTATTCCTCAGCAAGACTAGTCAGTATTACTCTGTTAGGCTTTGTAGTATTACACCTTGAGGCTGCTTAGTATTCCTAAGCAAGACTAGTCAGTATTACTCTGTTAGGCTTTGTAGTATTACACCTTGAGGCTGCTTAGTATACCTCAGCAAGACTAGTCAGTATTACTCTGTTAGGCTTTGTAGTATTACGCCTTGAGGCTCCTTAGTATACCTCAGCAAGACTAGTCAGTATTACTCTGTTAGGCTTTGTAGTATTAAACCTTGAGGCCCCTTAGTATTCCTCAGCAAGACTAGTCAGTATTACTCAGTGAGGCTTTGTAGTATTACGCCTTGAGGCTCTGTAGTATTACTTCACAAAGCCTCAATATTGTGTTTTTACTCTGGAAGTTTCGATCTACAGTATCTTTATTATCTCTGTCGATCCCATCAACTTTTCTTGAACCTCAGTTTTAATGTATTGATCGTGTAAAATCGTATCTGAAACTCTGACATCTTCATTATAAACATCAACATGAATCTACTTTGATTGACAAACATTCCACGGGCCTGTTGACTTCCTGTCGAGGCGAGCTGAAGCCGACACAAACCAGCAGCTGACGCTGTTTCCATCCGACTTATTCATCTCCACACGTGTGTTTGAAGTAGAACTCAAATGTCGGTGGAAGATTCCAAACGTAAGCGGGTCTAGCAGGTGGTCCCGGTGTGAGGTGTCTCTGTCGTCATCAGCATCTCCACGACTGATCTCAGGTTCTTGAAGGAGCTTCTGTAGAGAACCTCCTGTGAGAGCGTCTACATGCACTCCGGGGTCTTCCATCCATGTCAGAACATGGGTGATGTCATGAAGACCACCCGAGTCTTCGGGTCGGAGTTCTGAGCGTCTGACGGTGTCTCTCGCAGGTGCAGATCCAGAACAAGAAGATCGATCTGAGTCACGTGACCTCCAAGTGCGGCTCCCTGGACAACATTCACCATCGACCAGGTGAGGATGGATGCCGTCGTGACACGAATATAAGTCTGACGACACCTTCGCTGACAGGCGGCGGACATGTTCGCATCGAGACGGTGAGGCTGGACTTCAAAGACAAAGCTCAAGCCAAGGTGGGTTCCCTGGATAACGCTCACCGCGGCCCCCCTGGAGGACGAGTCATGGTGAGTGTTCGCTTTGTACCAGATCGTCTTTTATTAGACTTTTTTTCACGTCAAATCTGTGAAGAAATGTTTGAGACTAGATTTAAGGAGCAGTGACAGCAGTGAACATCAGTGCAGCTGTGAAGAACCCGTTGATACACAAGATGAAGACGAGGAGCGGTGATAAGAAAAGTACAGAATAATAAAGTAGAAGCTTTTAAAAGATACACCTTTATATTTCCAACATGGAAAAAATGAGTCAAATATACATCTTATATAGTAAGACATACAAATACGTATATTAAAAAATAAAAGGAATACAATTAATGATACAAAATAAAAATATGAAAATAATTTAAAATTAATAAATTAATAAACAATAACAGTAATAAATACGTAAAAGAAATACAATAATAAAATACAGTTATAACAAAAACAATAATAAAGTAATACTTTATATATAATTAAAACGATAACAAAAATAATAATGAATGATATTGATAATTTAAACTAAATAAAAAACAATATTTAAATAAAAAGAAATAAAATAATTGAACTATAATAACAAGAACTTTAAAAATTAAATCAATTGTTAACACAAAAATAGAAATATAATTTCAATAGTAAATATACTATTAATAAATAAGGTAAGGTAAGGTAAGGTAAAACTTTATTGATCCCTCAGGAGGTCTCCTTCGGGAAATTGTTTTTTACCAATAGCCAGCAATTTTTCATAAACAATAAAAAATAATACATAAAAAATAAAATATAACAACAATAAACAGTAGTAAACGTATAACGGAGCTGATGGAGTTAAAAATACCTTTTAAGAATGTTTTGTTTGTTGTATATCGTGACGGCAGTGGTTCAGGAATTTAATGAACGTGTAACTTTCGATACATTTAAACAGAACCTGACAGAAGGTTTCATGTTTAAGTGTATATTTGAACGTATATGAAGTTGAAACAAGTGTTTCCTCTCTTCCCTCCACTAGATGGAGAGCTACAGGCCGAGCTTCCGCGACCCGGCTAAACCCCGAGAGGATCACGGGGCGGACATCGCGGTCCAGTCTCCGGGCAGGTCCGGATCCACGTCCCCGCACCGGCCCCGCGACAGCCAGCTCTCGTCCTCCGGCAGCCTCAACATGACGGAGTCGCCGCAGCTGGCCACTCTGGCCGAGGACGTCACCGCAGCTTTGGCCAAGCAGGGTTTGTGAACCCACAGTCTATGCCTACAAAAAAAAAAAAGAGATAAGAAAAAAAGGACCTTCTCCCCCCAAACCTTCTCTGCCCTCTGCTGCCGCCCTGAGGCCAAACTGTTACTACAACTTATGCTCCTTCTCAGCTTTGAAACATTGCCACTTTAAAGATCCTCCGACTCGTTTGTTTCTTTTCCTTCTGGCCTCTCTTCCTTGAATGATGTTGCGTAGAATAGCTCGGTGCTGGCCCGGGAGTCACGAGCAGGTGGTTCTGTTCCGTTGAAGGGCCGGCACATCATCCAGCACGTGTTGTTCTTGCCCAGTAAACCAGTAGACGTGCATGAACACCAGACCCTTAACGAACCAGACACCCTCACTGCAATTATACTAATATTTAATATATATAGAGAGAGAAAACCGTGTACATAAGTATGACATCTTCACGTCTCTGAACCATCACACCTACGGCCACGAGTCATAATCGCAGGCCCAGTTATGTCGAGCATGTGCTGATTCTCAAGAGGCTATTTCATCATTTAAAACATGTTTTTCCTCGAGTATTGGACGAAAACAAGTTATTATTAAGACGTAGATTTTTCCGCAAGTATATCGGTGCCACCGGAAAATATTGAATATTTGAATTAGACATTTGGAATGTTGACGATGTTTCATCGTTTTATTGAAATGTTATTGTTTTTACTAAACGTTATTTTACTTTTTTGAACAGTTCAATATTATTTATATTTACACATGGTTTATTATGTAATAATTAAGTATAATTACATTATTAAAAAAACAAATGTTGTAAAAAAAAATCATTTTTATTTGTAGTCTTTTTAATTCAATATAAAATGTTGGTATAATTTTGACCACTTGATTCATTTTGAATACATTTGGAAATTTCAAATATTTTTTAAAGTTTGTTATTATTTATTTTTTTAAATCAAACTTTAAATGTACAAAATACTGAATTAAATGATTCCTTACAAATAATGAAACGCTAATACAGTAATATTTCAATAAAAACCAAAGTTTCAACATTAAAAGTGTAGAATTCAAGCGTTAATATTCCGATATATTTCCTTAGTTTTCAGTTGTTCACACAGTCGGGAGAACTGAGGTCGATTTGAAGACGTGGAACATAAACACGAACCTCCCGCTGACTCTGAGGAGGAGGAGCTTCTAAACACTTGAGTGTGTGTGTTAGTTTGGTGCAGATCACACGCCGCTCTGTGACAAATGCTACCGTGTGGATGTTTCGTTGCGATGTGTAAGAAGCAGGAGTGGAAAAAAAAACACACCAAAAATACATACTAGTTAATTTGAAGGAAATGGAGCGACGAGTGTTTTTCGGTTTGTTTCTTTTCAGACTCGTGCTATAATCTGCCTCCTTCGACTGCAACTGTTTGTTTGCTTCTGTGTTTTTCTGCATCTCTCCTCCTTCTCCTCCTTCTCCTCCTCCTTCTCCTCCTTCTCCTCCTCCTTCTCCTCCTCCTTCTCCTCCTCCTTCTCCTCCTTCTCCTCCTCCTTCTTCTCCTCCTTCTCCTCCTTCTCCTCCAGCTTCATCTTCAGCAACTGTACATGTATTTAAAGTAGATGTACGCAGTTTTTCTCTTGTTGATCTGAGACAGATTACAATAATTAATGCCAATAAAAAGTATAAAACTGAGTGTTGCTGTGATGAAGGCTCAGTGTTGCTCTGATGTATTTCAGCGTTTTACTCTGAAGAGAAACTTTTGTCTTCACTCGACGTTGATAATCAGTCAAAGATCGACACGACGAGCAGAAGGTGAGCAAGTGTACTTTATACTGTATTCTGTCCGTTATATATGAAGTGATGTTCATGATGATCATTTTAAATGATATTTTTCTATTATATATTTGTTTAAATCTGTATTTTCTAGACTTCTGTGTATTTTCAAGAGTGCATCACGATACAAGGAAAGATACTATAGATATATAGATAAAACTTGATCCTTATTGATCCCTCTGGAGGTCTCCTTCAGGTAATTGTTAATACGATATATAGTGATATATAGTGATAGTGTAGTAACAAGTATATATGTGTAGTATTGTCCAGTACTTGACTCTGGTGTTGTGATAGTGTAGTAACAAGTATATATGTGTAGTATTGTCCAGTACTTGACTCTGGTGTTGTGATAGTGTAGTAACAAGTATATATGTGTTGTATTGTCCAGTACTTGACTCTGGTGTTGTGATAGTATAGTAACAAGTATATATGTGTAGTATTGTCGAGTACTTGACTCTGGTGTTGTGATAGTGTAGTAACAAGTATATATGTGTAGTATTGTCCAGTACTTGACTCTGGTGTTGTGATAGTGTAGTAACAAGTATATATGTGTAGTATTGTCCAGTACTTGACTCTGGTGTTGTGATAGTGTAGTAACAAGTATATATGTGTATTGTTGTCCAGTACTTGACTCTGGTGTTGTGATACTGTAGTAACAAGTATACATGTGTAGTATTGTCCAGTAGTTGACTCTAGTGTTGTGATAGTGTAGTAACAAGTATATATGTGTAGTATTGTCCAGTACTTGACTCTGGTGTCGTGATAGTGTAGTAACAAGTATATATGTGTAGTATTGTCCAGTACTTGACTCTGGTGTTGTGATAGTGTAGTAACAAGTATATATGTGTAGTATTGTCCAGTACTTGACTCTGGTGTTGTGATAGTGTAGTAACAAGTATATATGTGTAGTATTGTCCAGTACTTGACTCTGGTGTCGTGATAGTGTAGTAACAAGTATATATGTGTAGTAGTGTCCAGTACTTGACTCTGGTGTTGTGATAGTGTAGTAACAAGTATATATGTGTAGTTTTGTCCAGTACTTGACTCTGGTGTCGTGATAGTGTAGTAACAAGTATATATGTGTAGTAGTGTCCAGTACTTGACTCTGGTGTTGTGATAGTGTAGTAACAAGTATATATGTGTAGTTTTGTCCAGTACTTGACTCTGGTGTTGTGATAGTGTAGTAACAAAGATATACTGTATGTGTAGTATTGTCCAGTACTTGACACTGGTGTTGTGATAGTGTAGTAACAAGTATATAGGTGTAGTATTGTCCAGTACTTGACTCTGGTGTTGTGATAGTGTAGTAACAAAGATATACTGTATGTGTGGTATTGTCCAGTACTTGACACTGGTGTTGTGATAGTGTAGTAACAAGTATATATGTGTTGTATTGTCCAGTACTTGACTCTGGTGTTGTGATAGTGTAGTAACAAAGATATTTGTGTAGTATTGTCCAGTACTTGACTCTGGTGTTGTGATAGTGTAGTAACAAGGATATATGTGTAGTATTATCCAGTACTTGACACTGGTGTTGTGATAGTGTAGTAACAAAGATATTTGTGTAGTATTGTCCAGTACTTGACTCTGGTGTTGTGATAGTGTAGTAACAAGTATATATGTGTAGTATTGTCCAGTACTTGACTCTGGTGTTGTGATAGTGTAGTAACAAGTATATATGTGTAGTATTGTCCAGTACTTGACTCTGGTGTTGTGATAGTGTAGTAACAAGTATATATGTGTAGTATTGTCCAGTACTTGACTCTGGTGTTGTGATAGTGTAGTAACAAGTATATATGTCTTGTATTGTCCATTACTTGACTCTGGTGTTGTGATAGTGTAGTAACAAGTATATATGTCTTGTATTGTCCAGTACTTGACTCTGGTGTTGTGATAGTGTAGTAACAAAGATATACTGTATGTGTAGTATTGTCCAGTACTTGACTCTGGTGTTGTGATAGTGTAGTAACAAGTATATATGTGTAGTATTGTCCAGTACTTGACTCTGGTGTTGTGATAGTGTAGTAACAAGTATATATGTGTTGTATTGTCCAGTACTTGACTCTGGTGTTGTGATAGTGTAGTAACAAGTATGTATGTGTAGTATTGTCCAGTACTTGACTCTGGTGTTGTGATAGTGTAGTAACAAAGATATACTGTATGTGTAGTATTGTCCAGTACTTGACTCTGGTGTTGTGATAGTGTAGTAACAAGTATATATGTGTTGTATTGTCCAGTACTTGACTCTGGTGTTGTGATAGTGTAGTAACAAGTATATATGTGTTGTATTGTCCAGTACTTGACTCTGGTGTTGTGATAGTGTAGTAACAAGTATATATGTGTAGTATTGTCCAGTGCTTGACTCTGGTGTTGTGATAGTGTAGTAACAAGTATATATGTGTAGTATTGTCCAGTACTTGACTCTGGTGTTATGATAGTGTAGTAACAAGTATATATGTGTTGTATTGTCCAGTACTTGACTCTGGTGTTGTGATAGTGTAGTAACAAGGATATATGTGTAGTATTGTCCAGTACTTGACTCTGGTGTTGTGATAGTGTAGTAACAAGTATATATGTGTAGTATTGTCCAGTACTTGACTCTGGTGTTATGATAGTGTAGTAACAAGTATATATGTGTAGTATTGTCCAGTACTTGACTCTGGTGTTATGATAGTGTAGTAACAAGTATATATGTGTAGTATTGTCCAGTACTTGACTCTGGTGTTATGATAGTGTAGTAACAAGTATATATGTGTAGTATTAACCAGTACTTGACTCTGGTGTTATGATAGTGTAGTAACAAGTATATATGTCAGTCATTATTCTGCCTTCAGCTGCGGAGGATATACCGACTGCTGCCATCTAGAGGCTGGAGGTTTATTTACAAAAAAAAAACATTGCAGTGAATATTTGCACGTTAATTGTAAATCATACACACTTTAATAAACCATAAACATGTCATTATTTTAAATAACTTTATTGTACTGTGTGAAGAAACTGATGATTATTCCACGTTTGTCTTTCATTTACTGTGTTATTAACATTAAAAATAGGTTGAAAAATGTTTGCTCGATAAACAACTCGAACTTTCTTTCAAAATCGTTATTTCAGATCGATTTTTAGGTTTAAAAAAACATCTCTCTGAACCAAATAAACATTTATTTTGTATTCAATCATATAAATAATTATACATTCTTGCTAATGTTGTCATTATCAATAAAGTTTGCAAAAAATAGCTCAAAATGATCTTAAGATGTATATTGTTGGAACTTTTCTGAACACTTTGATAATGTCACAAATGAAAAGATTAGTGGTTATCATCTGGATCCACGTGGTTTTTGAAGGATTGGTCACTAACTTTTCTGACGTCTGCTGCGCTCATGAGCAATGCTACATTCTGACCTAACAAAAGAAAAACAGAATTAGAATTTAATAATCAAAGTAAACGATAAAAACCTTGGTTCCGTCAATAGTGGTCGGTTTGAATCCAACGGAAGTTTGGATCGTATGAGTTTTTCTAAATGTCCCTTTTCATTAATTTTCTATCGCTTTATCCATTATGATTGGTCGCGGGGAGACTGGAGTCCATCCCTGGTTCACTGGGCGAGAGGCAGGGGACACCCTGGACAGGACGCCAGTCCCTCTCAGGACACACAAAGACAGACAACCATTCACACACACACTCATAGCTACGAACAATTTCCTCAAGTTCTCAATCAACCTCTGTATGTTTGTGGACTGTGGGAGGAAACCGGAGTGTCCGGAGTAAACCCACGGAACATACAGACTCGGCCTGGAAGCGAACCAACAACCTTCTTGCTGTGAGGCGACCACGACGCCGACGTGCGCCCAGAAGTCACTTTTGAAATGTGGTAAACAGACGAGTCGACAATCTCTACTTAAAATGGGAGTTTGTGAAAAGTTTATTGTGAAATGCAGAGCGTGACAATAACTTAAGACTCAGGGCTGGAGTGAGATTCATGTCGGCGGCCGGTCCTGGGCCAGAAGGTCCTGGTTTTATCCCAGAGCTGCTGCTCCAGAAGCCAGTCATGGAAAATCTTCTCACTCAATCTCCGGGTCTCGAGTGACGCCAGTTTCTTGTCGAAAAAAATTTGATGCGGCTCCAGGGCAGGAGGGGGAAAAAAAAGCACCGTTTTGGACGAGAGGGGAAATAAGTCAAAGAAAAGATGGATTCAGAAACGACATCTCATAGTCCTTTGTTGTTTCCTCGGTGGTGCAGGAAACGGCGAGTGGATGTTCGACACCATGGGGTCTGTTCCACTGCAGCAGAGGCTCCTTACACTGACATGATGTGCTTCACGAAGGCTGCGCGAGACGATGTGTCAGTCAGAGCAGAAAATACACAACTAGACCCGACGCACGACAACTTTAACTCCAGAGTCACCATTACATCCATGAAGAAACTTCATGTTTTTGTTAAGTTACATTTTAATTTAAATTTAAATCATTAAAATATGACAAAACATAGAAATATAACCTTTATTTTAAAATGTAAATGGACTTAATATACTAAAGGACGAATTAAAAGATGAATAGGTTTGAAATAATTTACTAATTTCTCATAATAATTAGTTTTTTATCTCGTACAAATATCAATCTTACTATGTATTAAACAAATATTTAAACAATTTAAATAAGTTTCTCATATGAAGAATTAAATAAATGCTGCTTAAGTTCACAATTTAGAGGAAAACGAGTTTATTCCAATGAATATTGTCAAATTTGTTGAAAATAATATAGTTTGTTTTTATTTAAGTAATAAAAATGAAATTATACTTTTTTTTATATAATTGATACAAGAAGGCCTGAGAGTAAAAAATATTGTGAAATAAATAAAATATTTATATATATTCAATATTTTCTAGTATTAAATGTGAATTAACATGTGAATCTGAGAAAATAAATATTGTAAACTAAATAAAATGAATATATATATATATATATATATATATATATATATATATTTTTTTTATAGCAGAACTATGACTGATCATATTTATCTGGGAGTAGAAAATATTTTGAAATAAATTAAATATAATATTTGATGTATAAATTGTTTAGTTTTTATAGAAGTATTACATACACATTAAATATAACGTCTTTACAAATGAATATATTCTTATCGAAGAATTACAACAGAGCAGAACATATTGGTAAATAAATTAAAAATGTTTTTATAGAAGTAATAAGAATTTAATTATACTTTTTTTTATAGAAGTGATACAAAGTAAAATTCTAATTTATCTGACAACTTTAATATTTAAATATTAAAAATATTACAATATTTATTTATAAAGGACTATGACATATCATTTTAAATATAATTTGTTTACAAATTAACATATAATCATAGAATTACGACTGAGCTGTTAATATTATTAAAATAAATTAAAAATGATTATTTTTCAATGTTTTATAGAATTAATTGATCTGATAATAAATATCTGACACATCACGTGATCGGTGTTCAATCTCACCCTCGTAGTTGACGCAGCCGTTCTCGTCCTCCTGACCCTGCATAAGAGCGTCGATCTCAGACTCTGACATCTTCTCTCCTGCAGGGGGCGCCAGAGCGTCAGCCAAAGGTACTTCCACACACACACACACACACGGGCAGCTGTGCTGTCACTCACCCAGTGTTGACAGGACAATACGCAGCTCAGCACCCATCACTGTGCCGTTACCCTCCTTGTCGAAGACGCGCAGACCCTCAACGTAGTCCTCGAACCCAGCCTTGTTGGGGTTGTTGATGACGGTCTGGAGCATCGGCAGGAAGCCCTCGAACTCTACTCTCTTGTTGGCCATGTCTGTGGTGATTATTATTATTATTATCATCCTCTAATCTCACCTAACATGACATATCTAATCCTATCAATGATTTCGATGATAAAAGGTTCTTTTTAATCATTTAATTACAACAATATAATACGTTTTTTTCTAAATTCAATGTTTTTTTTTTATTACATATAAAACTTGGTACCAGATGAAAACGAAAGGTCACCGATCTACTGGATGGATGTTTCAGCCAATCATGCGAGGCACGAACGATCATGTGATCGATCATCAGCTCGGTGCTCGTTTGCTACGGTCTGTATTGGACCAACATTTCTGCATTGAATTTTAACTTAATCCAGTCAAATATTATCATTGAGAATATCAAACTTAAATATATATATATATATATAATTCAAAACAAATTCTTTCAATATAGAAATACTTTCATTAAATGATTAAAAAGTAGTTCCTCGGCTGCTAATCGACACTTGACTCATGGACCTCCTCACCATCAGCGGAGGGGCTTCCCAGCAGCTTGAGGACCTCCTTGTTGGTGGGGTTCTGACCCAGAGCGCGCATGATGTCAGCGAGCTGGTTGTACGCCACCTTGTTGTCGCCCACTCTGTCGAACAGACCGAACGCCTCCCTGTAGTCTGAGACCACAACGCCACGTTAGATGTATAGACAAATATAAGCACACTTGAAATATATCATTAATATAAGCACACTTGAAATATAACATTAATATAAGCACACTTGAAGTATAACATTAATATAAGCACACTTGAAATATAACATTAATATAAGCACACTTGAAATATAACATTAATATAAGCACACTTGAAATATAACATTAATATAAGCACACTTGAAATATAACATTAATATAAGCACACTTGAAATATAACATTAATATAAGCACACTTGAAATATAACATTAATATAAGCACACTTTAAATATATTATTAATATATGCACACTTGAAATATATCATTAATATAAGCACACTTGAAATATATTATTAATATATGCACACTTGAAATATAACATTAATATAAGCACACTTTAAATATATTATTAATATATGCACACTTGAAATATAACATTAATATAAGCACACTTGAAATATATTATTAATATATGCACACTTGAAGTATATAATAAACAATAAGCACACTTGAAGTATATAATGAATATAAGCACACTTGAAGTATATAATGAATATAAGGACACTTGAAGTATATAATAAACCATCAAGCAAACTTGAAGTATATATTAAACAATAAGCACACTTGAAGTATATAATAAATAATAAGCACACTTGAAGTATCAGCTTATAACGTATAACATATTCATCCAAAACTGTACTGGGTTAGTTGAGGGATAACAAGGGGATATTTTCATTTAATTTTTTTAATTAGTTGAGTGGAAAAAAGTAACATGTTACATATATATATGTATATATTTTTAATTATTTTCTACATTTAATTGGTGTAAAAAAACACCTAATTTCCTTTATTTTTTTTAGGTTAATTGAGTGAAGAAAATAATACATTTTAAATAAATAAAAATTCTAGTCTTGGTCATTTTATTGTGAATAATAGAAATACAAATTTTCAATTCTCCCATTTTTCTAAAAAAAAAAAGTGACTAATTTAATTAAACTTAGAATTTTTTGTTTTTTTGTGGATTTTATTGACGATATCTGGTAAAACGTCTTAAATCATGGTATTTATTGACTGTTTCTGCTGCCAACATGTATCTAATAGTTAGTAATAATGAATAAAATATGCTTCTTTAACTTATTAATAAAACATTAACTTAATTCTCCCGGCGACAGACTGGCGTCCTGTCCAGGGTGTCCCCTGCCTCTCGCCCTATGATACTGGGACAGACTCCAGCCCACAAGGGATAAAGTGGTAGAAAATGAATAGTTTCATTTGAAACCAGATGATTGGGATCATGTTTGTTTGTGTTGAAGTGGCAGCAGGTGGAAGTGTCTCCGGCTCTCGGGGGCCAAACGTGTCTATAGGTGGAGATATTATTGGCTCCACAGACCCTTGTCATCGTGTTTCCGCCGCAGCTGTCTCGCTGTGGCTCTTTTAAAAGACCACCTTGGAATTGATAAACATAGCTGAGAACACGAGCCGCCTCCTTTTAAAGGCAAGTGGCCTCGGCGCCGAAGTGCTGACCGCAGCGTGACGGGGCGACCGTCCACCAATCACAGCCAGGGAGGGGTTCGTCTCGCCGCTCGGATGTTTGGAGCGTAGATGATGATCTTTTTTATTCTTATGACTCTTCTGTCCACCAACCATCCTCTTAAAAATACACTTTTTTATATCATTTATTAGCCTTTTTAATCATCCTTGTTCTTGTTTGATAATAAGATACAAAATGAGGAGATTTTTTTGAGTCCCGATAATTACATTTTAATAATGACATTTAAATGATATTCATTTAAATGTAAGTGAGTGTTTTGAGTAAATATAATACAATTTAAATGACATTAATTTTAATTAAATGACAATATGAGGAAATTGTTGTTGTTATTTCAATAAAAATATAAAATATTATTTGTCACTTTTATCCAAACAAGTCGCTTTTATTTTTGTTAAATTAAAGGATCTTTTTTTTTACGTAAAAATGAAAGATGAGGAGATTGTTTGTCGCTTTACTTTTCAGTAAAAACTGCAGATATTAGGTTAAAAAATGCTATATTTCAGTCAAAGAAAAAGTCAGTTTTACCCTCAATCTGGTCGGGGCTGAATTCCACCTGAAGCAGAGAAACAAAACATCAGTTTTCATGTTTGCACGAGTCACACGTGTCACGAGGTTTAATCCATGTTTCAGGTCCATCTTTAGCTACTTTAACATGTCCTCATTTGGTGTCGCCACAAGATGCCAACGGACCCGGGGTCACAAGTCGCCAGAAGAGCAGGGGCGTGGCCTGGAGCGTGCGCTCTCTCCAAGGTTCTGTTTTCAGCTTTTTCTTCAATATTAACATTTGAATGATGTAAAGTTTTAACTTCTTGACTCTGACTCACGATCCCTCATCCTTCCCAGCATGCCTCACTTCTTCCTACCTTGACGGCGGACAGGTCGACGGCGGGCGCAGCCACGGGGACGGGCGCGGGCTCCGGGGCCGGTGCCGGGGCGGGTTCGGCCTTCTTGGCCGCCGGGGCCTTAGGATCCTTCTTGGGTGCCATGTCAGACGAAAGTTAAAGTGGTTCCTGGTTCAATCCCGGGCGACGACGCGAGGACTTGCGGCTGCAGAGTGGAGGGGACTCGGAGCAGGACCGGACCCCCCGCCTGCTTATATATCAGGCTATTTTTCCTCCCGGAGCCCGGCGGGTCTGGCCCCCGCTGGGGATTGGGCAGCAGGTGGAAGGGGGACGGATGTATTTGGGGGTCCTTCTCTTAACTTGGAGTCCAGGGCTGCGTGCCAGAAGCTTCCGTCCCCCGTTCATGTGGATTCACAGAAGAAAACATTTGAGGTCACATGAGGATTGAAGACTGAACCAGTTTATAACACAAGCTGCTCACAAATACTGCGATATAAATACATATTCAGCATATAAGGAAGTACATCAGTCGTCACAGTATTTAGTGGTTGAAACATGAAATACTTTTGGAATAATTGTATTCAATCATTTCTATACGGAAAAGTTGAGTTTGTTTTTTATTAACTAATACAAAATCCAATAATTCAAAAATATATGTGTATCATTTAACAAATATTAAAACTACAATTTCAAACTCTTTTCATTATGTATTTAAAAATGTGTGAAATAAATGTAACCTTATAATATAATAATACAACATTAAATACTTTTTGAATAATCGTATCAATAATTTCTATATTGAAAAGTTAAGTTTGTTTTTATTACCTTTTTTTTAACTAAAGAAAATCCAATAATTCAAAAATATATGTGTATTAATTTGAAAATAATAAAAAATAAATGAATTTGAATGATTTATTTTTGAATAATTGAAACTTTAATATCAAACTCTGTTTTCTAAATTCAACTCTAAAAAACATTCTTTTTTTTTTCATTATGTATTTAAAAATGTGTGAAATAAATGTAACCTTATAATATAATAATATACCATTAAATACTTTTTAAATAATCGTATCAATAATTTCTATATTGAAAAGTTAAGTTTGTTTTTATTACCTTTTTTTTAACTAAAGAAAATCCAATAATTCAAAAATATATGTGTATTAATTTGAAAATAATAAAAAATAAATGAATTTAAATGATTTATTTTTGAATAATTGAAACTTTAATATCAAACTCTGTTTTCTAAATTCAACTCTAAAAAACATTCTTTTTTTTTTCATTATGTATTTAAAAATGTGTGAAATAAATGTAACCTTATAATATAATAATATAACATCAAATACTTTTTGAATAATTGTATCAATCATTTCTATATTGAAAACTTAAGTTTGTTTTTATTAACTAAAGAAATCCAATAATTCAAAAATATATGTGTATCAATTGGAAAATATTGGAAGTACAATATCATATATTTTATAAATACAAGATGATTGAATTTGTAGCCTTTTAATGTCAATATCAAGTATTATAAAGATCCAATTAGATCCAATTTAAAAGCCTACGAATTAAAAATAAATGAATTTAGATGATTTATTTTTGAATAATTGAAACTTAAATATCAAACTCTGTGTATATGTAAAATAAATATAAGCTTCTAATCTAATAATATAATCAATGTTTGCTTCACAGACTCATGTTGTCAGGAAGGAAGAGATGGACTGAGTTTCATAACTGGAGCCACAAATCACTTTAATGCTTTGAAACCAGATGCTGGGAAAGATTCCCGGAAGCTGTCGGTCACATGAGGCGTCGCTCGCAGCAACATGGTGTTGATGCGTCGGACGACTGCTTCACATCCACTTCTGCGTGTGACGGTCGTGTGTTTGCAGCCACGACCACGAGAAGAAACGTCTCCTCGTCCGAAGCAGCATCTCGGCTTCAAACAATCAACAAGTAAAAACACGACGTTACACACTTTAGATGAAGAGTCGCACAAGAGTCGCACAAACCACCTCCACCTACTCAAAACTGCATTTTCTATCAAGTTGTGTTGATATGAAGTCTTTGAACACGTGGACACACAGCAGTAGATCAAACTGAACTGACTTCATAGTCATTGAATTCACTTGAGAATCTTGATAACAAAGTCACTCACACAAGCTTTTACACTTCAGTTGTGAAATGATTCTTATCTCATCACACTCGTGAACAATATGTCAGAATAAATGATGTAGAGTTTGTTTGTTGCAGGTTTATTAGAGTCACTTGAAGTATATAATAAACCATCAAGCACACTTGAAGTATATAACAAGTATAAACACACTTGAAGTATATAACAAGTATAAGCACACTTGAAGTATATAACAAGTATAAACACACTTGAAGTATATAACAAGTATAAGCACACTTGAAGTATATAACAAGTATAAACACACTTGAAGTATATTGTGAATATAAGCACACTTGAAGTATATAACAAGTATAAACACACTTGAAGTATATAACAAGTATAAGCACACTTGAAGTATATAACAAGTATAAACACACTTGAAGTATATTGTGAATATAAGCACACTTGAAGTATATAATAAACCATCAAGCACACTTGAAGTATATAACAAGTATAAACACACTTGAAGTATATAATGAATATAAGCACACTTGAAGTATATAATAAACCATCAAGCACACTTGAAGTATATAACAAGTATAAACACACTTGAAGTATATAACAAGTATAAGCACACTTGAAGTATATAACAAGTATAAACACACTTGAAGTATATTGTGAATATAAGCACACTTGAAGTATATAATAAACCATCAAGCACACTTGAAGTATATAACAAGTATAAACACACTTGAAGTATATAATGAATATAAGCACACTTGAAGTATATAATAAACCATCAAGCACACTTGAAGTATATAACAAGTATAAACACACTTGAAGTATATTGTGAATATAAGCACACTTGAAGTATATAACAAGTATAAACACACTTGAAGTATATTGTGAATATAAGCACACTTGAAGTATATAATAAACCATCAAGCACACTTGAAGTATATAACAAGTATAAACACACTTGAAGTATATTGTGAATATAAGCACACTTGAAGTATATAATAAACCATCAAGCACACTTTAAGTTTATAACAAGTATAAAAATAACATTTCAGGTGACCTTGGGTGACCTGAAAGGCGCCGCCAAACAAATAAAATGTATTATTATTATTATTAAACACACTTGAAGTATATAATGAATATAAGCACACTTGAAGTATATTGTGAATATAAGCACACTTGAAGTATATAATAAACAATAAGCTCACTTGAAGTATATAATGAATATAAGCACACTTGAAGTATATAACAAGTATAAACACACTTGAAGTATATAATGAATATAAGCACACTTGAAGTATATAATAAACCATCAAGCACACTTGAAGTATATAACAAGTATAAACACACTTGAAGTATATAATGAATATAAGCACACTTGAAGTATATTGTGAATATAAGCACACTTGAAGTATATAATAAACCATCAAGCACACTTGAAGTATATAACAAGTATAAACACACTTGAAGTATATAATGAATATAAGCACACTTGAAGTATATAACAAGTATAAACACACTTGAAGTATATTGTGAATATAAGCACACTTGAAGTATATAATAAACCATCAAGCACACTTGAAGTATATAACAAGTATAAACACACTTGAAGTATATAATGAATATAAGCACACTTGAAGTATATAACAAGTATAAACACACTTGAAGTATATTGTGAATATAAGCACACTTGAAGTATCAGCTTATAACGTATAACATATTCATCCAAAACTGTACTGGGTTAGTTGAGGGATAACAAGGGGATATTTTCATTTAATTTTTTTAATTAGTTGAGTGGAAAAAAGTACAATGTTACATATATATATATATATATATATATATATATATATATATATTTGTAATTATTTTCTACATTTAATTGGTGTAAAAAAAACACCTGATTTCCTTTATTTTTTTAGGTTAATTGAGTGAAGAAAATAATAAATTTTAAATAAATAAAAATTCTAGTCTTGGTCATTTTATTGTGAATAATAGAAATACAAATTTTCAATTCTCCCATTTTTCTAAAAAAAAAAAGTGACTAATTTAATTAAACTTAGAATTTTTAGTTTTTTTGTGGATTTTATTGACGATATCTGGTAAAACTTCTTAAATCATGATCATTATTGACTGTTTCTGCTGCCAACATGTATCTAATAGTTAGTAATAATGAATAAAATAAGCCTTAATATATAAAACCTACTCAAAACTGCAGACTTTTCTATCAAGTTGTGTTGATATGAAGTCTTTGAACACGTGGACACACAGCAGTAGATCAAACTGAACTGAGTTCATAGTCATTGAATTCACTTGAGAATCTTGATAACAAAGTCACTCACACAAGCTTTTACACTTCAGTTGTGAAATGATTCTTATCTCATCACACTCGTGAAAAATATGTCAGAATAAATGATGTAGAGTGTGTTTGTTGCAGGTTTATTAGAGTCACACACACTTGTTACTTCAGAGAAAAAACACTCTCAGGCACTGATCTCACGTCTATGAAGACACTCGAGTCTCGTGTCGTTACAAAGATCTTCTACGACTGGAAATGATTTATTTCCAGGTCTTATTCGTCCACAAAAGGCTGAAAGTTCACGTGCGTGTTATTGTTGCGACATTAGTGAGGATGGAATCATTTTTCTTCGTCTCGTTCAAGGAAGACTTTTAACGTTTTTGTCTTCATTTGAGCTTCTGCCTCTTTTTTATGAATCTAAAAAGTCGAGCATGTTGGAGGTTAAAGTAACATATTTTAAACTAAATTACATCTTATTAAACTACTTTAAATTACATTAAATGACTTTTTTATTGAATCGTTTTGAAGGTTTTGTATCTTTTATTCTCTTACTTTCTGTAATGACAACACAACACGTTCCTGTTATGATCGATCGATTGATTGATTGATTGATTGATTGATTGATTCTGGTTAGAAATGATTTTGTTGTCGCAGCTCAGTAACAAATGTCTCAAGAAATAAATAAAATAAACTTGTGTTTTAATATCTAACACTTTTACTCATCTGAGAAATACAAACTTTAACTTAATAACATTGACCTTTAAAAAGGAGTTTATTTAAATAAATGACTATGAATATTATTATGTATTACTGAAACTAATGTAACTTTACATTGACACGATCATGACGCAACATATTTTTTCTTCTCAATAATGCGATTAAATCCACCATTTGTATTTGACCTCAGGTCAAGAGGTCACGCAGCAACACTGGACTAGATTCATCTGAGGTCAAATGTTTTGAATATTCTGTGTGTGTTTGTTGTTGTGTGTAGAACATGAACATGTGTCGTTATTGAACATGTTCCCTTCATTACGAGCTGATTTTAGAGTTGATTCATTCGTTTTCTTCCTCTTTATCTCTCGTGGGGGTCGAGGGGAGACTGGAGCTTATCCCAGGGTCGATGGGCGAGAAGCAGGGGACACCCTGGACAGGACGCCACTGAAAACCAAATGAACGTTGTGTGTTAAACATAACTTTATAGCTTTGATTCATGAATAAAACAACGTATAAAGAGGTAAAATGATGAGTGTTTCTCTGACTGCAGACACTTTGTCTCAGCAGCACCTGTGAGCTGCATGTGCGTCGATCACGGATGTGACGTCAAAGGCAGACGGACTGAGATGTTTCTGGTCCTTCAGCTGCCAGCGCCAGTAAAGCAGGCCCAGCTAAGCAGATTCTGTCTCTTCATTCTCGTCTAAATCCGTCGCCCCGGGCCGGTGAAGAAGGAAGTGTTCCTGGCCTTCCTGACTCGCTCTCGGTCACGCCTGCTCTCACTGACCTGAGCTCAGCTGTCATCTGGGCTCACCCCGGGCACCTACCCCTTCTGCCCCCCCACCCTCAACCCTCCTCGCACCTGTGCTGCTGCAGTGCATTGTGGGCCGCACTGCAGAATCTTAATGGGATCACCGGTGAGTCTGAGCTTTATTAAGACGGTTTGATCGACACTAACATGATCAACACTCGTCATGACATCAATGTATCAATAGTTACTGTTATCTTTAGAATATTAAGATCAGTTTTGATCGAAATGATTTTTTCAGAGTAATTAAATATTGAATGGTTGTATTTTTATTTTTTTCAACTTTCAAATTTTTATTTTTTGAATATTTTCACAAGGATTTTCTTCGGATTTTGATATTATAATAGGAATAATGGAAAGAAAATCAGTTCTAAACCCAATAGTTGGTTCATTAATGAATTGCATTTTTAATGTGAAATGTAAGAATGTTGGTATAATAGTGATGTTTTTTTTTTACATGTATAAAAAATACGGTGTTTAGAAAATATGTTTTAGAATTATTGGAATTAGGGTATTATGTGTAAAAAAAAAAGAAAAAGAAAACGCACATTAATTTAGAAAATATTACTACAATTGGATTAAATTATTATTTAAAAAAAAGAATTCAACCTTTTAATATATAGAGGAGAGAAATCCTTCCAGAATGTTGCTCTTAAGCTTTGGAACCATCTCTGTGTTTGATATTATTGAGTATTGTTTGAATTAGTTTAAGCGCTTTGTGACCCTGGTCTGGAAAAGCGGTCTACAAATATTACTTACTTACTTACTTACTTACTTACTTTACACATAACGAGCTCAAGTATCAACTTTTAATGCTGTTGATGAAGATAAAAGATGTAAATCTCCATTTTTATTTAGATTTCTTTTGGTATTGAATGAGAAGCAAATTGTCCTTTTTCACACGAATATTAAAGGAGTCGTTACGACGACTTCTTTGTGTTCTTTGTGGACCGACTCGTCCACAAACGAAAGATCATCTCAGTCCAGGATCCGTTCGTGGAAGTGGGTTCGAGTCCAAGAAGATCTTTACACCACGAGAGCGTTTCCTTTGGACGTAAATACTGAATTCAATCAGTAACTGGTCTATTTGCGACGCTCGTGTATCGAATGACTAAAGATACAATCAATCTTCTGACCGAGGACATAACTCTTCGTACGCGGCTCTTAATAAACGGCTCGATCTCGGGGGAACGTCGGGCACGAGGTCACATTTTTGAGCCGGGACTCGACGTACACATCCAGACCTTTGGAAATAGTTTCAAACCTGAGCCGGAGGTGATGATTGACGGGTGCAGAGCCAGAGAGTCGACACGCATCGGTTTATTCCTTTAAGATATATATACGTAACAAAACACAAGTTTATGATGGACTTCGTGTTTTCTGCTGCTCCGAGGGAAACGATAAATATAGATCGACACAAACATGTTCCTGGGCCTGAAACGTCGTCGGTTTCATGTGTCGCTTTGAGCAAAACACTTTGATTGAAGCAGCAGATGTTATTATTCTCAACAACTCCTGACAATAACGTGTGTTTTAAAGATATAAAACATTCAGTTTCACCTCCTGTCATCGAGACGGTTGCAAAGATTCACTGAAACTGAAGCCAAATTAGGTTTAGATTCCATCGGTCTGGCTGTAAATAAAAGGAGGGTGATGGGGTCGCGACCCTGGCAGAGGTCAACTGTGCAGGAAACATGTCTGACTCGCTAATAAGAACTGGAGAAATGTAGCTCATGAATGAATGAATGATTTATTCTCATTATAAACACGTTGTTACTAGTTTTACATACAAAGTAAAAACATAATAATTCAAAAGTTTGAAAAAGAATGAAGTTAAAACATATAAATAACAGTTTATTTTTGGTCTTGTCTATGACAGTTGAGACTAAAGGTTTTGTGTGCGTTTGTCGTCCAGGAAAGATTGTAACACCTTGTTACTGCTGAGTTTGTGTAGCATCTCTTCTCTGCTCGTAACATGAAACTACAACATGTCTCCTTGAGCTTGATTTATAGAAGCTTCTGTACAATCCAGACCCATCTCTCTTTGTGTAGATCAAGGATCTCAAGCACCTGATATCTCAGTGGTCAAGGTCGAGGGCCGAATGAATGTTTGTTATCTTGATGTAATGTTCACATTACAGTGTTGTGAGTCTGATCTTAGTTATCTGCAGCCAGAATTCTGAGCCGCTCTAGTAGAAGAACTCACATTTCTCCTTCAAACTCTTCTACGGACTCCTTCAAGAAACATCTGTGTTTGATGATCTACTGACTCCTTCAAGAAACATCTGTGTTTGATGATCTACTGACTCCTTCAAGAAACATCTGTGTTTGATGATCTACTGACTCCTTGAAGAAACATGTGTGTTTGATGATCTACTGACTCCTTCAAGAAACATGTGTGTTTGATGATCTACTGACTCCTTCAAGAAACATGTGTGTTTGATGATCTACTGACTCCTTCAAGAAACATCTGTGTTTGATGATCTACTGACTCCTTGAAGAAACATGTGTGTTTGATGATCTACTGACTCCTTCAAGAAACATGTGTGTTTGATGATCTACTGACTCCTTCAAGAAACATGTGTGTTTGATGATCTACTGACTCCTTCAAGAAACATGTGTGTTTGATGATCTACTGACTCCTTCAAGAAACATCTGTGTTTGATGATCTACTGACTCCTTCAAGAAACATGTGTGTTTGATGATCTACTGACTCCTTCAAGAAACATGTGTGTTTGATGATCTACTGACTCCTTCAAGAAACATCTGTGTTTGATGATCTACTGACTCCTTCAAGAAACATGTGTGTTTGATGATCTACTGACTCCTTCAAGAAACATGTGTGTTTGATGATCTACTGACTCCTTCAAGAAACATCTGTGTTTGATGATCTACTGACTCCTTCAATAAACATCTGTGTTTGATGATCTACTGACTCCTTCAAGAAACATCTGTGTTTGATGATCTACTGACTCCTTCAAGAAACATCTGTGTTTGATGATCTACTGACTCCTTCAAGAAACATCTCTGTTTGATGATCTACTGACTCCTTCAAGAAACATCTGTGTTTGATGATCTTCTGACTCCTTCAAGAAACATCTGTGTTTGATGATCTACTGACTCCTTCAAGAAACATGTGTGTTTGATGATCTACTGACTCCTTCAAGAAACATCTGTGTGTTTGATGATCTACTGACTCCTTCAAGAAACAACTGTGTTTGATGATCTACTGACTCCTTCAAGAAACATCTCTGTGTTTGATGATCTACTGACTCCTTCAAGAAACATCTGTGTTTGATGATCTACTGACTCCTTCAAGAAACATCTTAAGACACTTTTATTTGTGCTTTTCCTTGATTCTCTGAGACTCTTGTGTTTGTCTCAGTATTATCTTGATCTTTTTAGTATATATTTTATTGAGTATTGTTTTGATTGTTTAAGTGCTTTGTGACCCTGGTTCCATCATCTCAGTTCTTTGTCTAATCTTCAACATTTTCGGTCGTCCCACAGCAAGAAGGTTGCTGGTTCATATTCCAGTATGGACGAGACATCTTGTGATCTTTCTGTGTGTAGTTAGTTTGTTCTCCCCGTGTTGTGTGGGTTTACTCCGGACAAATCCGGTTTCCTCCCACAGTCCAAAAACATACAGAGGTTGATTGAGAACTTGTGGAAAATTGTCCATAGATATGAGTGTGTGTGTGAATGGTTGTCTGTCTTTGTGTGTCCTGAGACAGACTGGTGTCCTGTCCAGGGTGTCCCCTGCCTCTCGCCCTATGAAGCTGGGATAGACTCCAGTCTCCCAGCGACCCCGGTAAAGGATAAAACGGTAGAAAATAAGTTAATTCATTTGTACTTGAAACCCTCTCATCTGAACACCTCCCATAATGCTTTGCCTCTCAGCTGTCGATGACTTGTGACATATAATGTGTAGAAAGGCATCATGGGAGTTCACTGTGTCGTTGGTAAGAACAAAGTCAAGGAACTTCAACGTAAATTCAATATTTTCTGATTCATAGTCTTTTAAATTCAATATTTGTTGGTATAATAGAGTCAGCAGACAAAACTCAACGATCCCCGAGCTACTGATCAAACTTTCAGCCAATCACATCGAGCTCAGACGATCATGTGACAATGTAGGCAAAATATTTGTTGTTTTGGAAAATATGAACATTTTTTACTATTTTAATCTTCAATAAGAAAAATGTAAAGTTTAAAGGTCACGTTCCAACAACATTGTGACGTCACTGACACACTAGTCGACTAGTTCTACAGCTGCCATCACAGGTTCTCTGGGTTCATCTGTGACGCAAAGTGACGACTTCACCTGTTGGGTTCTGGACTAAAACGACGCTGCCCTGAATATATTTACAGAACACACTTCTATTCACGTCTTGGAGCGACAGCTGGAAACAAGTTTCCTTCTTTGGTCACGTTGTCCAGTTCAAGATGTGGATCGTGCGTCGACGTGTCGTCCAGGGTTCGGTGTCGTCCAAGAGAACGTGGGCTTTGAAGGTTCTGTCGGTGCCGTGGATGACCGGTGACTTCCTGAGTCAGAGTGTGTTCCTCCTCCTGTGGCCGTCGCAGGCGTTAGCAGCAGAAAATGAAGTCCAGAGGAGGCTCGACCACACGAGGGTCTGAACTTGATCACATTCAGTCCAGACTTCCTGTCAAAGGTGTTATTCTAACATTGAAAGCTAATCGTAGCATCTTTGTTTTTGGTTCACAGTACATGAGTTGTTCATGCGTGTTGTGGGGGTTTCGTGTTCCGGTGAAGCGACTCCAGCCTCTAGTGGAGGAACATGAAGGACGCATGGATGAGTTTAAGAACAATGCTTGTTTAGTGAATTATGCAGAAGTCAGAGACAAACTTACGTGAACACAGCGCTAGCAACAGAGAGATCTAGCAACAGAGAGATCTATCAACAGAGAGATCTAGCAACAGAGAGATCTATCAACAGAGAGATCTAGCAACAGAGAGATCTATCAACAGAGAGATCTAGCAACAGAGAGATCTATCAACAGAGAGATCTAGCAACAGAGAGATCTATCAACAGAGAGATCTATCGACAGAGAGATCTAGCAACAGAGAGATCTAGCAACAGAGAGATCTAGCAACAGAGAGATCTATTGACAGAGAGATCTATTGACAGAGAGATCTAGCAACAGAGAGATCTAGCAACAGAGAGATCTAGCAACAGAGAGATCTATTGACAGAGAGATCTAGCAACAGAGAGATCTATTGACAGAGAGATCTATTGACAGAGAGATCTAGCAACATAGAGATCTAGCAACAGAGAGATCTAGCAACAGAGAGATCTAGCAACAGAAAGATCTAGCAACAGAGAGATCTAGCAACAGAGAGATCTATCAACAGAGAGATCTAGCAATGGAGAGATCTATCGACAGAGAGATCTAGCAACAGAGAGATCTAGCAACAGAGAGATCTAGCAACAGAGAGATCTATCAGCGGAGAGATCTAGCGACGGAGAGATCTAGCAACAGAGAGATCTAGCAGCGGAGAGATCTAGCGACGGAGAGATCTATCGACAGAGAGATCTATCGACAGAGAGATCTAGCAACAGAGAGATCTAGCAACAGAGAGATCTAGCGACAGAGAGATCTAGCGACAGAGAGATCTATCGACAGAGAGATCTAGCGACAGAGAGATCTAGCGACAGAGAGATCTAGCGACAGAGAGATCTAGCGACGGAGAGATCTATCAACAGAGAGATCTAGCAACAGAGAGATCTATCAACAGAGAGATCTAGCAACAGAGAGATCTATCAACAGAGAGATCTATTGACAGAGAGATCTAGCAACAGAGAGATCTAGCAACAGAGAGATCTAGCAACAGAGAGATCTATTGACAGAGAGATCTATTGACAGAGAGATCTAGCAACAGAGAGATCTAGCAACAGAGAGATCTAGCAACAGAGAGATCTATTGACAGAGAGATCTAGCAACAGAGAGATCTATTGACAGAGAGATCTATTGACAGAGAGATCTATTGACAGAGAGATCTAGCAACAGAGAGATCTAGCAACAGAGAGATCTAGTAGCAGAAAGATCTAGCAACAGAGAGATCTAGCAACAGAGAGATCTATCAACAGAGAGATCTAGCAATGGAGAGATCTATCGACAGAGAGATCTAGCAACAGAGAGATCTAGCAACAGAGAGATCTAGCAACAGAGAGATCTAGCAACAGAGAGATCTAGCAACGGAGAGATCTATCAGCGGAGAGATCTAGCGACGGAGAGATCTAGCGACGGAGAGATCTAGCAACAGAGAGAACTTTCAACAGAGAGATCTAGCGACAGAGAGATCTAGCGACAGAGAGATCTAGCGACGGAGAGATCTATCAACAGAGAGATCTAGCAACAGAGAGATCTATCAACAGAGAGATCTAGCAACAGAGAGATCTATCAACAGAGAGATCTATTGACAGAGAGATCTAGCAACAGAGAGATCTAGCAACAGAGAGATCTAGCAACAGAGAGATCTATTGACAGAGAGATCTATTGACAGAGAGATCTAGCAACAGAGAGATCTAGCAACAGAGAGATCTAGCAACAGAGAGATCTATTGACAGAGAGATCTAGCAACAGAGAGATCTATTGACAGAGAGATCTATTGACAGAGAGATCTATTGACAGAGAGATCTAGCAACAGAGAGATCTAGCAACAGAGAGATCTAGCAACAGAAAGATCTAGCAACAGAGAGATCTAGCAACAGAGAGATCTATCAACAGAGAGATCTAGCAATGGAGAGATCTATCGACAGAGAGATCTAGCAACAGAGAGATCTAGCAACAGAGAGATCTAGCAACAGAGAAATCTAGCAACAGAGAGATCTAGCAACGGAGAGATCTATCAGCGGAGAGATCTAGCGACGGAGAGATCTAGCGACGGAGAGATCTAGCAACAGAGAGAACTTTCAACAGAGAGATCTAGCAGCGGAGAGATCTAGCGACGGAGAGATCTATCGACAGAGAGATCTATCGACAGAGAGATCTAGCGACAGAGAGATCTAGCGACAGAGAGATCTAGCGACAGAGAGATCTATCGACAGAGAGATCTAGCGACAGAGAGATCTATCGACAGAGAGATCTAGCGACAGAGAGATCTAGCGACAGAGAGATCTAGCGACGGAGAGATCTAGCGACGGAGAGATCTAGCGACGGAGAGATCTATCGACGGAGAGATCTATCGACAGAGAGATCTATCGACGGAGAGATCTAGCGACGGAGAGATCTAGCGACGGAGAGATCTAGCGACGGAGAGATCTAGCAACATAGAGATCTAGCGACAGAGAGATCTAGCAACATAGAGTTCTAGCAACAGAGAGATCTAGCAACAGAGAGATCTAGCGACAGAGAGATCTAGCAACAGAGAGATCTAGCGACAGAGAGATCTAGCGACAGAGAGATCTAGCGACAGAGAGTTCTAGCAACAGAGAGATCTAGCAACAGAGAGATCTAGCGACAGAGAGATCTAGCAACAGAGAGTTCTAGCGACAGAGAGATCTAGCGACAGAGAGATCTAGCGACAGAGAGATCTAGCGACAGAGAGATCTAGCGACAGAGAGATCTAGCAACAGAGAGATCTATCGCATACGTCTTCGAATGCCAGAACGCAAAGATCTCACAAAATGGCGGATCTTTATAGTAGAATATTCAGGTTAATGCCTCTAGTCAAATGTACATGTAGGATTGGTCAGTAACTGTAAACACTTGATTCTAAGATGGCCGTCGCGCGTGATCGTCGTGGAAATTTACCAAAGGTTGTTGTTTTGTAGAGAGAATCTGTTCCCAGCGACTTGCTGGCCTGTTGTGTCTTTCAGTGTGAGTTCTCACACAGGTTCACACAGACCTGCTGGGATTGTTTCATCTTTCTGTGTGTGAACCTGAGTAGTTGAATGGATGCAATGATTATTTAATATGAATTAATATAAAATATTATCATTTAATCAAGTGACTATTTGAAATGTGTGTTAAATCTAGATGATTGATTTCTGTGAAATGAGCTTTACAAATACAAATAACTTACTCTTTTATCCCTGACTTGACCTCGTATACCGAAAGGAAAAACTCTGGTTTCCTCCCCAGATCAATCAAGTGCCATAATTCCTCGAATCCCCTTAAATGAGCATCAATTGCTTCATTATTGAAAGTTTCCAGATCGTTGGAGACTTGAATATCGACCTTTGTTTTGCCGTTTTGTTAATGCATCGCAGGATTAAACCCTCGACAAATACATCGTCAACGTACAAACGTTTTGACGACGATGCTAATAATTAGCTTCATGTTCGGTGTCAGGTCGAGCTACTGCTAAACTCTACACCAGTTATTCACCCTTTTTCTCACTGATGCCATCTTGTTGTTTGCTAGTCAATGCTAATGTTAAAACCAGTTAAATCAGTTTTTACAATTCAAAGTACAAACGTAGTACTTTATGAGGTTAGCATGGTTCGCTTCATAAATACAACTCTATGAGTCCATATGTTTAATCCTACATGTGACCCGTACACACAGACAGAAGTGAAATAATAAATACATAATTGTTCTTATTATACTAAACAGAAATTAATGTCATCATTAGTTTATCAAGTTCATACCACAAAAGAAACTCTGGTTTCCTCCTCAGATCGAGTTTTTCACGTGAAAATTCACTTTAATCTTGATTTTTAAGGTCGTGGAAATTTAGATTGTGTCGTTTTAACATAGTTTTATCACATGAATACCTAAAACACTCCTGAAGAAAAAAAGTATATTAACATATAATACTGACGGTGTTTGTTCATGTTTGTGTTGTGATTAATCTTAAAAAGAATGATGACTGAGGACAAGAGGATACAGTGAGTCCAGCAGCTTTTAAAGCTGATGTTTGGACATATTTTGGTTTGAAAACAAATGAAAGCAGTTACGACTTTGTCAAGAGTCATGTGGTCTGTAAATACTACAACACCAGAGTCAAGTACTGGACAATACTACACATATATACTTGTTACTACACTATCACAACACCAGAGTCAAGTACTGGACAATACTACAAATATATACTTGTTACTACACTATCCCAACACCAGAGTCAAGTACTGAACAATACTACACATATATACTTGTTACTACACTATCACAACACCAGAGTCAAGTACTGGACAATACTACACATATATACTTGTTACTACACTATCCCAACACCAGAGTCAAGTACTGAACAATACTACACATATATACTTGTTACTACACTATCACAACACCAGAGTCAAGTACTGGACAATACTACACATATATACTTGTTACTACACTATCCCAACACCAGAGTCAAGTACTGAACAATACTACACATATATACTTGTTACTACACTATCACAACACCAGAGTCAAGTACTGGACAATACTACACATATATACTTGTTACTACACTATCACAACCCAAGAGTCAAGTACCGGACAATACTACACATATATACTTGTTACTACACTATCACAACACCAGAGTCAAGTACTGGACAATACTACACATATATACTTGTTACTACACTATCACAACACCAGAGTCAAGTACTGGACAATACTACACATATATACTTGTTACTACACTATCACAACACCAGAGTCAAGTACCGGACAATACTACACATATATAATGATTACTACACTATCACAACACCAGAGTCAAGTACTGGACAATACTACACATATATACTTGTTACTACACTATCACAACACCAGAGTCAAGTACTGGACAATACTACAGATATATACTTGTTACTACACTATTACAACACCAGAGTCAAGTACTGGACAATACTACACATATATACTTGTTACTACACTATCACAACACCAGAATCAAGTACTGGACAATACTACACATATATACTTGTTACTACACTATCCCAACACCAGAGTCAAGTACTGAACAATACTACACATATATACTTGTTACTACACTATCACAACACCAGAGTCAAGTACTGGACAATACTACACATATATACTTGTTACTACACTATCACAACCCAAGAGTCAAGTACCGGACAATACTACACATATATACTTGTTACTACACTATCACAACACCAGAGTCAAGTACTGGACAATACTACACATATATACTTGTTACTACACTATCACAACACCAGAGTCAAGTACTGGACAATACTACACATATATACTTGTTACTACAATATCACAACACCAGAGTCAAGTACCGGACAATACTACACATATATAATGATTACTACACTATCACAACACCAGAGTCAAGTACTGGACAATACTACACATATATACTTGTTACTACACTATCACAACACCAGAGTCAAGTACTGGACAATACTACAGATATATACTTGTTACTACACTATTACAACACCAGAGTCAAGTACTGGACAATACTACACATATATACTTGTTACTACACTATCACAACACCAGAATCAAGTACTGGACAATACTACACATATATACTTGTTACTACACTATTACAAAACCAGAGTCAAGTACTGGACAATACTACACATATATACCTGTTACTACACTATTACAACACCAGAGTCAAGTACTGGACAATACTACACATATATACTTGTTACTACACTATTACAACACCAGAGTCAAGTACTGGACAATACTACACATATATACGTGTTACTACACTATCACAACACCAGAGTCAAGTACTGGACAATACTACAGATATATACTTGTTACTACACTATTACAACACCAGAGTCAAGTACTGGACAATACTACACATATATACTTGTTACTACACTATCACAACACCAGAATCAAGTACTGGACACTGCTACACATATATACTTGTTACTACACTATCACAACACCAGAGTCAAGTACTGGACAATACTACACATATATACTTGTTACTACACTATCACAACACCAGAGTCAAGTACTGGACAATACTACACATATATACTTGTTACTACACTATTACAACACCAGAGTAAAGTACTGGACAATACTACACATATATACCTGTTACTACACTATTACAACACCAGAGTCAAGTACTGGACAATACTACACATATATACTTGTTACTACACTATTACAACACCAGAGTCAAGTACTGGACAATACTACACATATATACTTGTTACTACACTATCACAACACCAGAGTCAAGTACTGGACAATACTACACATATATACCTGTTACTACACTATCACAACACCAGAGTCAAGTACTGGACAATACTACACATATATACTTGTTACTACACTATCACAACACCAGAGTCAAGTACTGGACAATACTACACATATATACTTGTTACTACACTATCGCAACACCAGAGTCAAGTACTGGACAATACTACACATATATACTTGTTACTACACTATCACAACACCAGAGTCACGTACTTGACAATACTACACATATATACTTGTTACTACACTATCACAACACCAGAGTCAAGTACTGGACAATACTACACATATATACTTATTATACTTGTTACTACACTATCACTATTTATCTCTATATATGGTATCGTTGTAATGTGATATTAACACACTCTTGACAGACACACACACACACACACACACACACACACACACACACACACACACACACACACACACACACACACACACCCACCTAAACCTCATAAAAGTCTAGTTTCCTCTCACAGTGTGTAGAAGTTTGTCTCTGGTGTGCGTCGGTGTTTGTGTGTCCGAGGTGTGAGAATCACTGCAAAGATGGTGCTAATACTACTGAATGTGTGTATCCATGGAGACGTGGCCTCCTGCCACGGATCCATCGCCCTCGGGGAGATACCAGATGATTCAGGGGAGATACCAGATGATTCAGCATGAAACTCTTTATCGAGCCTCGACGTGAAAGTTTGTGTTTCTTATTCTCGTGTCGTCCTCGTCAGACCAGAACTCAGAACACCTCCGGTCTCGCTCCGGGGCGAACGCAGCCGCCGGCGCCGACTCGTTGCTATGCAGACCTGCTCCTGCCTCTCAGGTCCTGACGCCAACCCTGAGGCTCGGTCTGGACCGGGTCTGGAGTCGGGAGCATGTGACGGGTCAGCGGAGAGATTGAACGGTGCCGGAGCGACGATGAGTGCTTGGGCTCCGGGGGTCACTGATCTGTCGGGGGGGCCCGAGCGTTGACCGGGTGGAGGTGACAGAACTGATGGACTTCCTCGCAGGCGTCGGGAAAAGGTCGACCCGTGTGATGACTAGAGAGTCCCCCCCTGCCGCCCCCCGACCCGCCCCCCCGCGGTGAGCTTCCTCCAGCCATCCTGAGAGGAATGAGCTGTAACTGAGCCTCGGGGACAGATGGACACTATTTATAGTCCCTGCAGGGAGGTGTGAAGTTTCTTGGGAGTTCTAATAGCTGTGGGCCTCGGCTCCTTAAGGGGGCCGAGGCCGGCTCTGTGGGCCCCGGTGCTCTCTCCACCTCCCTCGCTCGCTGGAAGGCCTTCACCAGGATTAGGGGGGGGGGGGGGGCAGCTAAACAAAGAGAGGCTCTTTATCGGGGACACTACATCACGACGGCCCCACAGAATGTGATCCGTGTCTTCTCCTCTGAGAACTTTGAAGGAGGAACAATCGATGGTTCCATGATGTGGTTTCCAAAAGCAGGACAGTGACGCGTGTGCGGGTGTGTGTGTGTGTGTGTGTGTGTGTGTGTGTGTGTGCGTCTCAGAGAGACACTGTGAGACTATATAAGGAGATCATTACACAGTAATGACTCACAATCACTGATGGAGTCTGAAAGAGTCGCACGAGTGAAGGTGTCGATGTTTCCAAGTGTCGTGAACTGAAGTCAGATTGTTGTGTTGAATCTACTCTGATGTTCAGCTAACAATATACTAACAATATACATTAGTTTACACACACAGACTTTAAAACATACATACATAGACTTATACACAAACACACACTCACACATACATAGACTTATACACAAACACATATACACCTGCACACAAACATGTACACAAACACACACAGACATGTACACAAACACACACGGACATGTACACAAACACATATACACTCGCACACAGACATGTACACAAACACACACAGACATGTACACAAACACACACGGACATGTACACAAACACATATACACTCGCACACAGACATGTACACAAACACACACAGACATGTACACAAACACACACGGATATGTACACAAACACATATACACTTGCACACAGACAAGTACACAAACACATAGACATGTATACAAAACACACAGACATGTACACAAACACACACAGACATGTACACAAACACACACAGACATGTACACAAACACATAGACATGTATACAAACACACACGGACATGTACACAAACACATAGACACATATATACTCGCACACAGACATGTACACAAACACATATACACTTGCACACAGACATGTACACAAACACACACAGACATGTACACAAACACATATACACTTGCACACAGACATGTACACAAACACATAGACACATATACAAACACACACAGACATGTACACAAACACACACAGACATGTACACAAACACACACAGACATGTACACAAACACACACAGACATGTACACAAACACACACAGACATGTACACAAACACACACAGACATGTACACAAACATCTTCTTCTCTGATGAAATTGTTTTGAGGTTTTACCAAACAATTGCTTCTCTTGTGCGACTGCATCTTTTGTGCGACTGCATCTTTTGTGCGACTGCATCTTTTGTGCGACTGCATCAGTCACAGACTCACAAACTTGTCGTTCGTTCACAAACGTTTGTGTCGACAGAGACGAGAGTAAAAATCTTCTTCTCTCCGAGATGAGAGTTTTGTTCTCGAGTGACTGGGAACAAACACAGTGGTGTGAAGACTGAGCTGCACATGGAGCTCGTCTATTTCTGAACACACACTTGACCAGACAATAAACACACACACACACACACACACACACACACACACTGCAGCTCATTAGAGCCTCCAGCAGCCAATCAGTGAAGGAATCCAAGAGACGGATCATCTGCACAAGTGTCACACACACGTGTGTGTCTAGTTGTGTGTCGTCTCAGACATGTCCAATCATTCTTTTGCATCGTCGCACAAAACATTACTTTGTCAAATAACACACAACTTTAGTACTTTTTTTAAAATCTGTAATTAATGTAATTAATGTAAGTTTACTTTTTTTAAATAACACAAAAACACACGTGCACATAAAAACACACATACACATAAAAACACACATGCACTTAAAAACACACATGCACTTAAAAACACACATGCACTTAAAAACACACATGCACTTAAAAACACACATGCACTTAAAAACACACATGCACATAAAAACACACAGACATACACGCGCTCAAGTACAAACACTAACACACAAAAACACAAATGCTCACAAACACGCATGCACAAACACAAAGACAAGACACAAACAGACACGCACACACAGAGATGCACCAGTCACTGTAGTACTGCTGTAGTACTGCTTTAGTTCTGCTGTAGTACTGCTTTAATACTGATATTGTTCTGCCCTGGTACTGCTGTATTCCTGTAAGTCCTCTTGCCCTGTGTAGCTGGGACAAACTCTGGCGCACATTTAGCACGTAAACAGGAAATAAAGGATAAAGATAATTATTTAAATGCTTCATTTGCAAATATGATTATCTTGTGTATTTAATATAACTTCCTAATATACATTTTGCTAATTTAATAATGTGCTTTTTGACATTTTTGAATGTTTTAAAACTTTACATTTTACGCAGTTTAATATAATTAATGTTCGTCTGGAAATAGATCTTTTTCAACATGTTATACCTCTTCTGACCACTGGATGTCACCAGCGCACCACTCGACAAAAACAACGCTCTGACATGAGGCGCAATTATTTTAGTGGAATCTTGAATAAATCCACGCAAGTCTATTATTTAACGTCAACGCGGGAGTCATCGTTTTATGCTTTGTTTTCGTCAACTTATTTAAAAAAAATCAAGGGTGTCCAGGTGCGTCTCAGAATGGAGTGGACCATAGTTAGTCAACATTCTGACATTCTTAACATTCTGGAATAAAAGATCTGAGAGTCAAACATGCTTTTGTTCTGCAGGTCCAGCAGAAGACCAGGACCCTCAGGTGGTCCCGACATCCCAGAGCTGGATGTGTTCCTGCGGTTCTGACGGTCCCTGAAAAATGTCAGGAGTGTTTCCTGTCGACACACACACACACACACACACACACACACACACACACACACACACACACACACACACACACACACACACACACACACACACACACACACACACACACACACACACACACACACCTACACACACGCCTACACACACACACTGTGATTCTACTCTCGAGCCACTTTGTCCAGACTGCTGAACCCAGCAAGAGTGGCTCCTCCTCTGGAGCTGGTCCTGCACAGATCAGCAGATCCATCAGGCCTTTAATCCCTCGTGGATGAAACTTGTCCACGTTCACGTTTTCCTGCTTCCTTTAGCGAGCGTCGCTCTTAGACCAGCTTTCATCAAACATATCTTCTCTGTTCTGTTCGTTGTCAGTAATTAATGGTTAATATTGTAACTAAGTTAGTAATAATGGTTATCATTGTAACTAAGTCAGTAATAAATGGTTATTATTGTGACTAAGTCAGTAATATGGTTATTATTGTAACTAAGTCAGTAATTAATGGTTATTATTGTAACTAAGTTAGTAATTAATGGTTATTATTGTAACTAAGTTAGTAATTAATGGTTATTATTGTAACTAAGTTAGTAATTAATGGTTATTATTGTAACTAAGTTAGTAATTAATGGTTATTATTGTAACTAAGTCAGTAATTAATGGTTATTATTGTAACTAAGTTAGTAATTAATGGTTATTATTGTAACTAAGTCAGTAATTAATGGTTATTATTGTAACTAAGTCAGTAATAATGGTTATTATTGTAACTAAGTTAGTAATAATGGTTATCATTGTAACTAAGTTAGTAATAATGGTTATCATTGTAACTAAGTCAGTAATTAATGGTTATCATTGTAACTAAGTCAGTAATAATGGTTATTATTGTAACTAAGTCAGTAATAATGGTTATTATTGTAACTAAGTCAGTAATTAATGGTTATTATTGTAACTAAGTCAGTAATAATGGTTATTATTGTAACTAAGTCAGTAATTAATGGTTATTATTGTAACTAAGTCAGTAATAATGGTTATTATTGTAACTAAGTCAGTAATTAATGGTTATTATTGTGACTAAGTCAGTAATTAATGGTTATCATTGTAACTAAGTCAGTAATTAATGGTTATCATTGTAACTAAGTCAGTAATTAATGGTTATTATTGTGACTAAGTCAGTAATAATGGTTATTATTGTAACTAAGTCAGTAATAATGGTTATTATTGTAACTAAGTCAGTAATAATGGTTATTATTGTAACTAAGTCAGTAATTAATGGTTATTATTGTAACTAAGTCAGTAATTAATGGTTATTATTGTAACTAAGTTAGTAATTAATGGTTATTATTGTAACTAAGTTAGTAATTAATGGTTATTATTGTAACTAAGTCAGTTATTAATGGTTATTATTGTAACTAAGTCAGCAATATGGTTATTATTGTAACTAAGTCAGTAATTAATGGTTATTATTGTAACTAAGTCAGTAATTAATGGTTATTATTGTAACTAAGTCAGTAATTAATGGTTATTATTGTAACTAAGTCAGCAATATGTTTATTATTGTAACTAAGTCAGTAATAATGGTTATTATTGTAATTAAGTCAGTAATTAATGGTTATTATTGTAACTAAGTCAGTAATAATGGTTATTATTGTAACTAAGTCAGTAATTAATGGTTATTATTTTAACTAAGTTAGTAATTAATGGTTATTATTGTAACTAAGTCAGTAATTAATGGTTATTATTGTAACTAAGTCAGTAATTAATGGTTATTATTGTAACTAAGTCAGTAGTGATGGTTATTATTGTAACTAAGTCAGTAATTAATGGTTATCATTGTAACTAAGTCAGTAATAAATGGTTATTATTGTAACTAAGTCAGTAATTAATGGTTATTATTGTAACTAAGTCAGTAATGATGGTTATTATTGTAACTAAGTCAGTAATTAATGGTTATCATTGTAACTAAGTCAGTAATAAATGGTTATTATTGTAACTAAGTCAGTAATTAATGGTTATTATTGTAACTAAGTCAGTAATAATGGTTATTATTGTAACTAAGTCAGTAATATGGTTATTATTGTAACTAAGTCAGTAATAATGGTTATTATTGTAACTAAGTCAGTAATTAATGGTTATTATTGTAACTAAGTCAGTAATAATGGTTATTATTGTAACTAAGTTAGTAATTAATGGTTATTATTGTAACTAAGTCAGTAATAATGGTTATTATTGTAACTAAGTCAGTAATAATGGTTATTATTGTAACTAAGTCAGTAATTAATGGTTATTATTGTAACTAAGTCAGTAATAATGGTTATTATTGTAACTAAGTCAGTAATTAATGGTTATTATTGTAACTAAGTCAGTAATAATGGTTATTATTGTAACTAAGTTAGTAATTAATGGTTATTATTGTAACTAAGTCAGTAATAATGGTTATTATTGTAACTAAGTCAGTAATAATGGTTATTATTGTAACTAAGTCAGTAATTAATGGTTATCATTGTAACTAAGTCAGTAATTAATGGTTATTATTGTAACTAAGTCAGTAATTAATGGTTATTATTGTAACTAAGTCAGTAATATGGTTATTATTGTAACTAAGTCAGTAATAATGGTTATTATTGTAACTAAGTCAGTAACAATGGTTATTATTGTAACTAAGTCAGTAATTAATGGTTATTATTGTAACTAAGTCAGTAATTAATGGTTATCATTGTAACTAAGTCAGTAATAATGGTTATTATTGTAACTAAGTCAGTAATTAATGGTTATCATTGTAACTAAGTCAGTAATAATGGTTATTATTGTAACTAAGTCAGTAATTAATGGTTATTATTGTAACTAAGTCAGTAATTAATGGTTATTATTGTAACTAAGTCAGTAATTAATGGTTATTATTGTAACTAAGTCAGTAATTAATGGTTATCATTGTAACTAAGTCAGTAATAATGGTTATTATTGTAACTAAGTCAGTAATTAATGGTTATCATTGTAACTAAGTCAGTAATAATGGTTATTATTGTAACTAAGTCAGTAATTAATGGTTATTATTGTAACTAAGTCAGTAATTAATGGTTATTATTGTAACTAAGTCAGTAATTAATGGTTATTATTGTAACTAAGTCAGTAATAATGGTTATTATTGTAACTAAGTTAGTAATTAATGGTTATTATTGTAACTAAGTCAGTAATAATGGTTATTATTGTAACTAAGTCAGTAATAATGGTTATTATTGTAACTAAGTCAGTAATTAATGGTTATCATTGTAACTAAGTCAGTAATTAATGGTTATTATTGTAACTAAGTCAGTAATTAATGGTTATTATTGTAACTAAGTCAGTAATATGGTTATTATTGTAACTAAGTCAGTAATAATGGTTATTATTGTAACTAAGTCAGTAACAATGGTTATTATTGTAACTAAGTCAGTAATTAATGGTTATTATTGTAACTAAGTCAGTAATTAATGGTTATCATTGTAACTAAGTCAGTAATAATGGTTATTATTGTAACTAAGTCAGTAATTAATGGTTATCATTGTAACTAAGTCAGTAATAATGGTTATTATTGTAACTAAGTCAGTAATTAATGGTTATTATTGTAACTAAGTCAGTAATTAATGGTTATTATTGTAACTAAGTCAGTAATTAATGGTTATTATTGTAACTAAGTCAGTAATTAATGGTTATCATTGTAACTAAGTCAGTAATAATGGTTATTATTGTAACTAAGTCAGTAATTAATGGTTATCATTGTAACTAAGTCAGTAATAATGGTTATTATTGTAACTAAGTCAGTAATTAATGGTTATTATTGTAACTAAGTCAGTAATTAATGGTTATTATTGTAACTAAGTCAGTAATTAATGGTTATTTACTCCTTTTAAAAACGTCATTTTCATCCATTTAACTGATCAATACTTTCATGATGTACGTTTCTTCACAGAAGAACAAATGGATCAAACTTGTTTATATTCATTTGTTTTATTTTTTTCATTTCAAACCAAACTTTTATTTTGTCACATTTTTACAAATAGAAATCTTAAAACTATAAAACGAACACTTTTTAAATAGATTTTAAACCGTGTTGAGTGAAACTAATCTTTACTAAATAAAATTGGATACATTTTAACGAGGATAATGTTGTATTTGAATTGTTTATTATTTCATTTTATATTCATTTTATTCAAAGGTCTTCAATATAATTCATTAAAGATGTACAAACATTACGATGTATTAAACTTTAATTCAGAACTTGTATTTATTTTGACATACTTAGAAATACTTAACGAGGCCAAGAAAAGAATAAACAAAGTAAGGTTTAAAAAGAGTTGAAGATATAATAAATGTAAAAAAAAATAATTTATTCAGGTTTTATTTACGTTTTACGGTGTTTTGTGACGTTTAAAAAGTTTTTTCCTCTGTTATACTTTAATACTTTTGTCTTTACACAGTGATTAGTAACGACGAATCTGGCTCGCGAGTTTTTGAGCAAATATTTGATTCAAAGTGAAAACTTTTGTCACTTTTCTTGTTCTTTTCTTCACTCGTTCTTTTCTTCTGCTCCACGTTGCCTTGTTTCTCTAGTTTCAAGAGGGCGTTTCCGCCGCCGACCAATCAGAGCGCGCCGCGCTGAGTGCGCTGCCTCGCGAAACGCCGGCTCCGCCAATCAGCGACGTCGATCC